>NC_143199.1:26479584-26779584 GCF_051530095.1 Phoenix dactylifera | reverse complement strand
TCCTATCATGGTTAACACATGCAAGATTTTGCAAAAATAACACACCGTTATAGTACTTGATAATCTCAAATCCAGCGAGGGAAAAAAAAATCTTATCCACGAAGTAAAATTATTTTAATAGAGGGTTTGGTATAGAACTATCAGATGTACGAGCTGTTTATGTGTAACTCTTTTCTTGTTCAAAATTTAGCTCGACTTTGACTCGCTCGGTTACTAAACAAACTGAGGTAGAGCTGGTTAGACCTGGCTCATTTAAGCTTAACTTGATTAAGCTGGATGTAGAAATTAAAAAAAACAAATTATACATTATATAGTATTTTAATTATTTAAATAAAAATAATTTATATTATAATTTTTAAATATTAATATAAATTATATGTAAAAGAATACATTTCAATTGAACATAAAGATATAATGTCAAAAATTAGCTGAAGTATGTATAATAGATCTTTTGCTTTCTATTGATGGAAATGTACTTGGTAAAGAAAACCATCAGAATTCGTGAAGAACATAAATCCACGTATCAGAAAAAGAACAGCTCAGGGAGAGTACCAAACAGGCGACACAAGGAAAGGAAAGAAGAGAAGAAGAAGAGCAAGTTGGGAACAAAAAAACAAAAAAGAGGGGAAGGTACATTAGCAATAGTTGGATAGGGATGGGGAGCAGATACACATTCTCACGTTTTTGACATTCTGGCTGCTTACAAGTAGCTCCAGTTCGGCTTGAAATTAAATAAGTTGGCTCGATTACACAATACTTAGATGCATATACAACTTGCTGATTATTTATAACATAACCTTTTAAAAAGTAGGCCAGAGTCCCAACATATGTTCCCATGCATGGTAGCAGCCAGCTGCTTCTATTATTTCAAAATAAAACACTTCCATGTCATGCACCCAGCCAGCTAGCTCCAGTACACGAGGCACACATACAAGAAGGGGTTATAACATGATGCTTTAACCCTAATCACACCCTCGGCCCACATTTATGCTTCAGAAAAAAAAAAAAATCCACATCATAGTTATAGCTTTGCAGAAAACTACAGTATCCTCCCAGATCCAGGGATTCAATATCCAAGGCACGTTCCCTACATACTTATGATGCATCACTGCTTACTTATTCCGCACGAACAGAAGACCACACCCTTAGACTTGAATTTGTTCTTTACTTTGTTTATATATTTACTTATTATTAAGTGAAGATGGTCCCTAGCAAGCTATGTCTTTTCCATCAATGATTCATTAAGATATAAATATCCACCATATTAATTTCTAAGATCGCAAGAGGAATGCTTGAGGCGCCTAGATAGAGACCAAAAGGAAACTTTAATGTACTAATTGATTAAAAAATCCAACTAGACTCTAATGTTACATACACTGAAATAAAACTATGAGTGTGTCGTGGCCGAGTAGGTGCCTCATAAATTTCCTATTTTAACGGGAAAAAAAAGATGTCATCTGCCTGAAGGAGGGTGACGTTAGTTTATGGGTCTTATCAATGCGTGGGAGGACTCATTAGTTTAAGGGATATTTTATGTATTTTTTTTACTTTGAAATTAGGAGCGGACTAATGACCATCTAATCCCACTAGCAGCACATGCCCCCAAAACCGGCTACCGCATCAAAGTTTATAGACCCCTCCACCTCCTCCTCCTCCTATCGTAATGTATCTTGACATAAATGACCAGAAAAGATAAATCAACAATAAGAACTATCAAAGTTCAGTTTCAAGCATTGCTTTCTGAAGCTTAATTATCTCTTTTTTGATCATTTCAATTGTGTTTACGATTCATTTCATGAACTTATTAGTTTAAGAAATCATAGGATTATATAATTCAATTAATCATTAGTTAACATGGAATCAAAACTCAGGTTTACTGAATATCAAGGATTCAACCTCCATCTATGTTAATTATTTATTTTATCAATACAATTGCTATCTTGATTCATTCCCATCATCATGATTTGTTACTATTTCAGTCATTGTGGTCTCGACTGATATGGTTTGGACTGCAAGTGAGGTGAGGGTTAAGCCTAATATATGTTGTTATTCCTTTCTCTATTATCAGTTTAAGTTTCTAAAATCAATTGATTAGGTGACATCCTTGTTTTGAGTTATAATTGGATTATTAGTATATTAAATTAAATTATAAGCCCTTTTAAAATTTACTTCTTGAGATTAAAATGTTATTGATGTATAATAGCTTCTTCTTCCTTTCTAAATGAGGCATAACATCTCCATCTGTTTCTCTAGAACAGATTCAGTTTGATTAGCTATGTGATGACTTGGTCCACCGGATCCGCCCATCACTGAGATAGTCCGAGCCTGCAGAAAAAATGTCAATTGGGTGTATGCCTTCTACATACCCAGTAGGAGGAAGACTCCAAATGAGAGCTCTTTTTCATTCGGGAGTCGAACTCTACAAGCAATTGGAGGCTTTCCTTTTCCTTTAAAATGCCCTCTACTCCAGAAATCCTCCACCCCTTCGAAGCATCATTGATCACCGATCACCGCCACCTCTTTCTTCCCCTTCTTCCTCTTGAAGGCCGCCGTCAGGTTCATTGTGCCGACCACGAAAACTCACCAGAGTCAGCTTCGATCTTCCTTCTCTTCACCTTCTCATGCAATAAAGATCTTTTACTGATCTCGATTTCACCAAAAATCAACCAAAAGAAAAAGCCTGATTCACATCTCCTGCTTTTGGCCAACTTTTATTCTTTTTTCCGGCCATTTTCACCACCAGCATTTGTCGTTGAGGCTCTCAGCTTCTCTCTTGCATCGGAGCCCCAACCATTAGTGAGTGGGTTGGAACCCGAAATGACCAAACCAAAGAACGCCCCTGTTCGGCCTTTTTTCTACCGGTCGCCGACGATTGTTGCCCTCTCAACCACTATCAGACCTCCAGTTGTGCTGTTGTCATCCCCTTCTATTGTTGACACTCCGGCGTTGACCACCACGACCATAGCCGTGGTCCACCCCCCCTTCCTCTATTTTAGCAAACAATAAAAAGAAGGGAAAAAAGAAGAGGAGAGAGAAAGAGGAAGGTCCATTTCTATCTTATTTTTCTCTCTCTACTCTCTCTTTCTCTCTCTCTATTTGATTCATGGATCCCACTATAGGGTTCTGTCTTCCTTTTTCGATGGATTCAAGTTGAAGCTAGTGAGGAGGCCTCAAACCTCTTGGGTATTGGGCAACATGTCGACCTATTACCCCAGTCTTTCCTAGGTACCTCTAGAATCTGGTTGCCATTGACCCCTATTGAGTCACCTAAGCTATGGCTGATATTTATCAATTGAGTTCATGATGTTCAGACTGACCTAGATAGTTGGGCACCATCGCCTGATCGACCCTATCCTTTCTTCACCCTGGTCTAGGTATGAAGCTACACACTCGACAATATCCCAAATTAGATTATTTTACCAAATTTTAATCTGTTCTCAGTTCTTTTTGGTTTCAAAGTTGTGGACGATGGATTTTAATGGCTTCGATTAGGTTCGGGTGATTTGCATAGTTGAACTTTGAAGATTCAAAGCAAAAGAGATAAGTAATCCCGATACTCCTTATTAATTTTTGAACTATCGATTGTTTTATCATAAAAAGGATAATTCTATGTTTTTTTAAATAAGGATACAACACGTGATATTATAAGAACATGTATTATCGTAAAAATTATGGTTTCATGAATATTTTAATATTAATAGCTTGTTTATAAACTACTTTTATGAAATTTATATTTTATTATGAATAGAATGATTGCACGACCATTTCCTTATTAATAATTTATTTATTGATAATGAACTTTATAAACATGTTTAATGTCTTTCAACTTATTTATTTACTTATGATTAAGACCATATATTTTAACAAAATATGACCTAAAAAATATGATTTAAGAAATATAATTAAAAGCTCTCAAATCGCTATGACAACCTCACTGAAGTAGGGAGCTAACATCTAACGAAAATGGATCTCTAATGATGGCTATAAATTTGGTAACGAATATGAATCATGATACTTTGTGATTACGATAACGATCATATTACGGTATAAAGTGACCATAACACTGAATATCCATGAGCAATATTTTGCACTATGAATTAGTTAAATGGCTTATGATTTATGACTTTGTTTATGCTATACATTTGGAACTATGTTTATGAAATCTTCATGATTTATGCATATATGATTGATTTCTATGACTTGTTATATCATGATGCATTATGAAATATTTATTTTTTAATGATAGTTATTCTCTCTAAATAATGCATTAATTTATATAAAACTTATATTTGATCTAGTAAGGTAATTTACGATTTACTTAATAAGCACTATAGTTTATATCTCTTTTTATTTTCTTTTTCTAAAGGAATAAGATCACTAAGAATGAAGAATGGTTTAGGCTTGGAATTCGCGCTAACAAGCTTGGAGATTTTATAGTGGAAATGTTAGTTCTTAAATTAATTATAAATTTCTAGTTAGTGACTTTATGAATTTTGAGATTATGGATTTTGGTATTTAAATTTGGATTTAGTTGCTCTGAACTAGCAATTATTTATTTATTTAATGGATTATGGATTTAGATCTTTTATTTTTATTTGAGATTATGATTGTTGGCTTTGTGTTGTCGTAGGCTATGCCCCTCGGTGGCATGTCATGTTATGTTCCGGATTATGAGCATGACAGGCTGCCCAAGGATGAAAAGAGCCTGCACTTGGCTGGCATGCATTCACTTGCAGCAGTTTTACGTTGCTCGCTATGGCAAGAACGAAGTAGTAGTCTATTTGAAATGCGATCAATGGATGAGTTGGTGAATAAAAAGTGATATTCTAACTGACCTAGTCAATTAATGCTCTTGCAGATCAATGTTGAACGTTAAACCGCTGTTCCACAAGTTGGCATTTTCTCGAGATCCTACTTCCTGCTGCTTGTTTTGATGTTTGTTTACTTATCGGGTAATGTGGGTACCATTTCTTTTTTCCTGGTTGTTGGAATTCTTCATTACTTGTATTTTCCTTTGTACTCTCTCATCTCATTAATGAAAGTAATTTATTAGCCTAATAATTCCCCCCCCCCCCCCCCCCCCCAAAAAAAAAAAAAAAAAAAAAAAAAAAGTTATTGACGTACTTATTCTTGAAATTCTGACTTGTGAAATCTTGGTTATTCAAAATGCTAAGGCATGTTCATTTTACAATTCAAGTAATAACCAAGATGTATGATCAATGACATGCAGCAACTCATAATATAGATTCATTATATCACAATTTAAGAAACCAACTTCGAAAGCATGCCATTTGAATTAGTTGGTGAAAACTAAGGAGAACATACCAGTACGTATTATCTTGAGCCAAAGTTTTATGTAGATAATGTTCACATTTGTATGCAATGTGATCATCTTAAAACTCCAGGAAAAACATATAATCTCGTGAAGAATTTTAGAAGGTTGAGAAGTAGCTTTAATAAAGAAATTTTAGTTTTGATACAGGAAGGGTTTTTTTTTGTTGTTGTTTAAAATGGACAAATAAGAAGGCCTAAGAGCTTTTTAAATGAGGTTTTTCTTTTCTTTTCTTTTCATTTTTTTGTGCCTAATTTATGCATGTTGAAATCATGTTGCAATTTTTTATATGCTTAAGAAGGATCAATATTTGTACTTCTTATGAAAGAAAATTTTTATGGTCAAGTAATATTTAAAAATTGGCAATCTTAAATTTAAATACACTCAATTGATAACTGTAGTTCAGAACTAATAGAAAAGTTGACTTAGTTAGATTTGCAAATAACAAGTTTTCAGCGCTTCATATAATTTTAATGTTGTGACAATTTTCTCTCAGAACTCAATTTCAACCATATGAGGCTCCTGCAATGAAAAAGAGATTTCGAATTAGATCCTTAAGTACGTGGTCCCGGTAACAAAAGAAGAAGTTTTAATTTAAATGAATAAGTGGCCCCTGTATAGGCAGGAGAGTTATGACCAAGACATCACGTACGTTAAGCAATATGGAGAATAGTTTCATTAATTCATATGCACCTCTTTTCTAGGGACTCCCACAAGCATGTTTGCCTACCGCAACTCCAAGAACTTCTTATAAAGAATTTTTCTGAGTCTTGTCTTTCTTTAGCTATTATCATTCTATGGTTTAGCTTTAGTGCTACTATTAATTTGTTCTTGTGAAACTATTATTAGTTATATGCATCCATTTGATCTAGGTGAGAAAGTGCATATAAACTTGTTACTGTTGGTAGAAAGAGATTTGGCTGAAAATGATTTGAAAGTTTCAGTTCACATGAACTTATTAGTGTTAGCAAATGGAGCTAGCATTACTGGTAACAATCATTAATAGTGAAGAAAAGTCCTGATAGATTTTAAGTTAGACGTACAAGAAGGAATGAAAATTTAAACCACAACCACTATCAATTAAAGTTCTTTGGAGGGAACTTCCCAATGCATTCAAAAATCATGCATAGTCTAGGCTTCGAATGTGCCTAAGCAATGACCAAAATTTTTAATTAAGAGGATAGCGCAGTTCTTGTTATGCATTCTAGACAAGTGTTTGATTAATTTTAGTAAATTTTCTCAACTTTGGAGTCAGAAGCTTTCTTCGTTATTGTATCTGTTGGCAATAGATTGCGCACTCTGGATTCCTTTAGGTATCACAATAGGTATATTTTAGTTAAATTTAAGAACACATACAATAAGAGTTTCTCTAATTTAGAGGCTTCGATTGCTTAGAAGTCGGGTTTCCTTTATGTGTGCACTATGTGGTGCTGGTAATTAATTAAGACATGCACCAATCCTAATTTATCAAAAAAATTTGTTACAGGGGGGAGAGGTCTTCATAATTGTTGTTTCCTAGCATGCTAGCTAATTGCCAACATAAAATCTTGAACACAAGATGAATTTCAACAAAAAGCCTTTCCGAGAATGTTGACCTAAATATTACATCAATATACAATGACAGTCTTGAGAGGTTTAGTACTTTAAGAAGCTATATCAGCCGAAAAGGGAAAAAGATTCATAACACTTGCTCTATATCTGCCGGTGTCCTATATAACAAGCAAATTTTATGCACTTAGGGAGGTAAATGAATCAACTGACTTAGAGGCCACTTGTTTAAAAGAAGAAAAATGTACCTACCAAACTTAACTAAAATACTGAAGGAGGAAAACTTTTTCTTTGTCAACTATAGCAACAAAAATCAAGTCGCCACGATCGAGGATGTATCTTATGTTCAATAGCTAATCAAATGCAAAATGTTCATAGTTAACTATAAAAGAATTTTGTTATACAATTTGTAAGTATTGTAGATGTATCATTATATATGTTTGAGTTAAAGATGCACGGTACTCTTTTATGGACAACAGTGCTACGGATTGGATGGCAATGTCTATGGCTAATTATATGACATCTGCTTTATGTACTGCCGTGTCGGATATTTCTTCTGATTTGTTGCAAATTTTATTTTCTGATTCAAGCGGATGCATTTTCACTAGATTGGTTTAATAAGAATCTGAGTCACTGCCCCAAACATATTCGTTCCTTGGATGATGTGTGGCATCAAGACAGGAAATCCTTTTGGATGGTCCCATGGAGGGGGTATCACCTTCAAGAAAGTGGCATGAGTTGGCCTAGTCCTGCAACTATAGCGTGCCGTGGTACAAAGCATGCACATGTTTTCGAGGAAGAGACCCACTGTTGCAAGCAAATGACAAACTTTGTGAGCCTTCCACATGCAAGAAATCAATTGGGAGAGAAGAGGTAGGGCAGGGGGACCGCCACTCCCAACCGGTCAGGTGCAACGTCAGAGACCAGTCTCACTCATACACCAAAGAGCGTTTACCTTGGCATCATCTCTCTTAATAATGTAAATTAGCAGTACTAAGTCTTCTGCACCAAATAATTTCGACCAGCAAAGTTTACTCTCCTCCACGTTAGCTAGCGGTTGCACTGCTGAATCAATAAGCATTGTCTTATGTGCGAGTTCTTGCCAACTGAAATGGACTGTTCCAAACACCAGCCCGTAAGAATGTAAGTATATAGTAGTGCTGATCATGTGATAACCTTTCTATTGGCCAAACCTCGCTACCACTTGTCAATCTTATCTGCATCTCTATGAAGCGATCATAGAAGACATGAGTGCGACTGTAGCCATGGCATTGTATCACAAAGAGAGAGAGAGAGAGAGAGAGAGAGAGAGAGAGAGTATCATTATTATTGCCACCCCCTATCACCTTATTTATTCAGATGAGAGGACCGTGTCTTCCATTAATATAGTCGTATGATCATTATTGTATGTTATCATGTGCTATTTAATATGTGCGAGTAGACCTAGGACCACATCCTAAACATTCACACCCTCTTTTCCTCAGCCTTATAATCCTCCCCCTTGCCTTTTCTCAGCACCCCACATGGAACTCGACCTCTCATCTCTCTCTCTCTCTCTCTCTCTCTCTCTCTCTCTCTCTCGTTTTAATCCCCACCATCCAGCATTTTAATTACTTGCAAGTTGCAAACCTTAGTTAGGTGACAAAAATGACACTTAAAACCATCCATTTGGATCCACTTGATTCAGACATGCGGGATATACTATATACCAACCTACTGCTTTAACAGCATACCACCTTCTACTATACTATATCACAACCTACAAAAGCTCTGAAATTCCAGCCAGTTAAAAAAAAAAAAGAGCAAAGGGATCATATAACAAGAAAGAAAGGCCCCTTGCTGGCCTTTAAAGATAAAGGCACAGGCCATGACTGAGAAAACCGTTGTTGAGTCCCTTTCTTCCCCCTGACAGAATCAAAGATGAAAGGCAGTATTAGTTGGTAATCTTTACTGCTACTATCCGGAAGCAATCCTCCTCCCCGCTACTGTTAGGCTTCTTGCGAGGGCATGCAGCGCATATATCGCCTGCTGTTGCTGTTGCTGCTGGTGTTGCGGGCTTAAAAAAGTTGTGGGGTTTCCAGCTGTCTCTGGGCTCTATCGCCATAGCCAACAAGCTTCGGAAGTGGTCTATTTTATTGCAGTTCTGAACCGGGTACTTACGGGTTGGAGCAATACTTAAAGTAAAGAATAAAAGGTTGGCCGTTAATTTATTACACTCTGCTGCCATGGGATCAGGTAAGAAGGAACACCATGGTAGCCAATAAGTTTCAGAACTGTAAATCTTTTTTACCCTTCATAGTACGGGTGGCTGACACCACTGTTGTAAGCTTTGGACGTTATGAGTTGCATTGATTGGCCCTTCCTTGGTGGGCTGTAAAGAATATATTAGCCCAGAAGGTTGACTTTAGCCCACTTTGAGAGAGAGAGAGAGAGAGAGAGAGAGAGAGAGAGGGAATTGACATTCAAGACGTCAGAATGAAGAATAAAATTAGAATTATAAGCATAGTGGGAAGAGCAACTACAGTGCTAGATAAAGATAAAAGAGTAAGCAGGATGCTAGATTACCATTGGCTTTGTTGTATTTGTTAAAAGGAAAGAAAAGAAGCAGGAAGGGGAAAAAAAAGAGAGAAAAACTATATGTTCTATTTTGAAGCTAAAGAGTACTAGTAGCATTCATATTGATAATATCCTATATAGACAACTTTTTTTAGTAGGCAACGCCTGGCCTATCAATTATTCATTAAGATCATTAATTGTGATGAATGCATGACTTGGACCCATGGTTCTTCGACCCATTGTGATGATGATATCTTAAATTTTTTTGATGCAAATTGGAGGAAGTGATAAACTTCTCCCAAAAATTTTATTGAGTGGGACAATATCTTAAATAGACGATTTATTGATGGCTTTCTAACAATTTTTGAAGTATTGTCAGAATTTCATAGATTTCACTTGCTCAAGATATAAAAGCAGTACCTAATGATGCCTGAAAATCATAATCAACAATTAAACATTTGCTTGAGGAATACATTGGAATGAAAACGATCCATTACGTCTTTGAAGTTGAAGCACATGGTGTTGATAATTACATTGAATTAAGTGAAACATGCATTTGTTCATTAGCTCATGAATAGTGCTTATAAAAATAATACTGCAGCTAGAATTTAAAGGTCCCTGGACATCGTCCAGTTCGCCTTTGTGACTATCTAGTGAACCATTTGAAACTCATGAAAGATCTGGTGAAAACTCTCTCTCTCTCTCTCTCTCTCACACACACACACACACAGCCATCCCATTTGGATGGTGGGTTTGAGTAATGAAGTAAATCATTTTTGAGCAAGGCCTAGGATTTGAGCCTGGACCTCCTTCACAGACAAGTCCTTATAGTAAAGGGTGCTAACCAAATGACTTAACAGTTGTTTGAATGATGAAATAAATGTAATCACTTATATCACAATTTTTGTGGTCCATGTTGATGGAAAATACCATCAATGAAATGTGTGGTGTGCTCTCCCACCATTTTGCTAAAAACAAATGTTGATAAAGAGAGAAGTTAATAAGGAAATACTTCAAAAAGTTATGCAAGGGCATATTGTATTGCTGAATAGGGCACTTGCCTTGCATAGATTACGCCTATAAGCCTTCCTACCCACTTTAGTAGAGGGTGCATTACTTGTTTATACTTGTTCCTTTGTAAGAGTTTTAATGAGGACTTTGATAGAGATCAAATGGCTGTTTATGCACCTTTATCTTTGGAAGCTCAAAGGGAAGCTCGTCTACTTATGTTTTCTTATATAATTCTCTTGTCTCCAACTATTAGAGATCACATTTTTGTACCAACTCAAGATATGCTTGCTGGACTTTATGTATTAATTAACAAGAATCATCGAGGTATTGGTGCAACTAGGCATGATCTACATCATTGCCTAAAATATCAAAATAATACAATATCCCATATCTAGCAATTGTTCCAAGCTAGTACTTAGTGAAAGCGAAGATATTCCACTTTGCTTGAAGAATAAATTAGTCATACCTCATATCTTGCAACTGCTTCTATCTAGTAATTATTAGTAAAAAGCAAAGATATTCCACTTAGCTTGAAGAATAAGTTAGTCAAAATATTGTTAAAATCAATATATAATGGTCATAAAAAAATAACATATTAATTTTAGGGTACCTTTTAGAAGTAGGTTATGATATACACATAAAAAATTAAAGATTTTTTCAATCCAAAATCGAGAAAAGAGATGATGTTTTAGTTCTGTTTAGAAGAGAAATGATCTTTCATTTAACTTTCAAAATGGAAAAGGGAGGACCTTTTTTATTCTTTTCTTTGATGCAAAGATGGAAGCGGGGAAATGATGTGGCATGAATCTTGTTAAAAATTATCATTCCAATAGCTTCAACAACTCAAATTTTCATGCACCAAAATTATTTGTCCGACAAGGTATGGTAAAAGAGTATCCAATAAAGTTGACACAAGTATCTAAAATGCTTTTCAGAAAAAGATGGAAATAAGTAAACAAACCTATGTGATTTTTAAGTTTCTCTCCTCCATTTTATGAAAATCAACTTCCCAAGAGCCTTCAACTAGCTCTTTGTCATTTGGACTTGTCTTGGTCGTCGATTGGCATTTTTCTCTTTGGATATATATATCTCCACTTAGAAAGAAAGTAGCATGATAACTTAGAAGTTATAGATATATTTTCTTCTGCCAAATAAAACAAAAATTCTTCAGTATCAAGGGTAAGAGTGCTTTGCTTCACTTCAAGATCTATGTCACAAATCTATAACATCTGCCAATAGCTGACAGAAGATATAGACGGACTTTACCAAATCGCTTAATGTAAAAGATGTCAATCAAAATAGTTGTCCCCTTTTAATTACCATTCTCTGGTCATAAAACAATATGAGAGCAAGAGAGATACAAGACGAATGACAGATTTTTTTGAAAGGATAAGATTGGACTTTCAGATTCTCCTTTTGCTTAAAGGTTAGGTTAGTAATAAAGGTAGAGGTTCACTTAACTGCTATTTTAAAATTATTTCATTAAAAGCCCGGAGGCATACTACTCCCTGGTAACATAAAAATGGTATAATAAAAGTGCAAAAAATGAAAGGAGCAATTCAGGAGGATAGCTCCACGACCATGAATAATTTATGATTGAGCAAAAACTTAGCTAGAAAGTGAGGATGGAGTGATGTTGTCCATCAATATGAGATATCTTTAGATAACTAAAGCAATGCTTCTAAATTTGAATTCAAACAATCATCTAAGATGATTAAACTATAATATGGAGTTGATAATTGTGGAAATATACCCTCACAACAACTTGAGAGTCACTAAAAAGTACATAGCAAGAAGTTATGTGTTTATTGTTTTCTTTTTAAGACTTCATGTATTTACAGAGAAGCTAACAGTATAGTTGATTTGATGATGCCTCATGTGGCCATCCACACGGGTACTATATTATAGAACTCTACAACTGATCCCTTACTCAGTTTTTGAATATTTTATTTTTTGATTTTCATGGATATCTTTATTCTAGAATGGTTTAATTTTATCCAATTTACCAAAAAAATAAAAAGGTTGGAATATATGTATGTAGTTGCGTTAGCAAGTGCTTTTTTGAAAATTGCATTCTCAATCGTGATATAGGTAGCATTGCAAGAAATAAACCTTCCATGATATGTCTGAAAATAGATACCAAATCCTCCTCCCTTATGAGGTGACTGTGTGGTATCTACTTGACGATATTATAATTACCAACTAAAGTGTATTTGAGAACTTGCCATGCTGTAAGTGAAGTGACATTTCTTTTAATTGCTCCTACTATAGGTCTGAATACAAAGCTAAGACATTATTAATGATTCTTGGCATAAAGTCTCAAGCTTTTGAAAATAACATGATTTCTAGCCTTCCATAAAAACCACACAATAGTCATACCAGGACTTATTATTCTTCAATCTACACCTTAAATTAGACAAACAACTAAAAGAGGAGGGAGGTGATTCCTCAAACCTTAGAGACATGGGCCCATATTGCACTATTGGCCCATTTTGAACTATTGATACAAAGCTAGCCCTAGCCCCAGCTTATCTTGTTGTTATAACTGACTCAAAATAATATAATTCAAATTCAGCCCAAATCCGCTTTTCTTGGATTAAAAATTGTCAAATTCTCTTGTTCAAGTATAGACCGGCCATCATCCTTCTTATCCTCGAAGTCATATTCTTTATGATAGTCCCATTTTGTTCCTTATGGTGGATGTGTGACTCTTAAGAGTTGGACACACAAAATAGGACTCCGCAAAAATGAAGTCATTGCATAATAATTATTCTTTTCCAAAATAATGTTAAATTTTTAATAAGAGAAATATGCCCCAAGGCCCACATTTTGAGAGAGAGATGCTTTTCAAGTCTCTGCAACTATTAAACTTATGTGAATTGCATGAAATAAAAGACTAGTCAATAAGTAAAAAGGAGAAAAATGAAATCCAACCTTCATATCAATTGAGTAGACGAGGTTAATCATTTTTAAGGAGAAAAGTTTAACTCAGCAGGTATAATCTGATCCGATCCAACTCGATCCAAATTTTGGCTTGGGCAAAAGCTCAAACCCATACCGGACCTATCTCAAATCTAAACTAAACAGGCCCAATACCAGCCCAAATTGGCTCAGGCCAGGCCATGTTTTGGGATTCACCTAATACTTGCAACCCATCCAAACAAGTTCCTTGGCTAACACCACAATATACGCCGCCTGCGGACCGCTAGGGTTTTCGCTCCCTCCCTCCTCCAACGAAGTCCGCGAGAAAACTGGTGAGCGATGGATCCTTTCTCGTCTCCGGCGCCGTCGAGCGGTTCGTCGGGCCCCTCGCCAGAGGCTCTGATGGACCAAGTCAAGACCCAGCTTGCCCAGGCCTACGCCGAGGAGTTCCTCGAGGTTCCGATCCTCTCCTCCTTTTCTTGAAGTCTAACTCTATGCGTCTCTTTGGTGTTCTTTTGATTGAATAATGGAAGAAAAAAAACCTAACTTGCTGTAGGTTTGAGGTTGAGATGATTTGGTGAGGTTGGTCGGGGGAATCATCACAAGTGCAATTTATTGTGCATTGGATTTGTAAAGGAATGGTTTTTGATATGCAAACAATGATGTTTTTATTTATATGATTTAATCTGTTCGTGTCGTTGTAAAACCCTTATTTCTTGATTGAGTTATTAGAAGATAAAAACCAACTTGATTTGCGGTTAACCTGAATTTGGTGAAGTCAATGGCAGAAATCATCATAAGTACAATATTGTATGAACTGGATTTTGTGAAGAATGAATTATACTTCCCTTCACAAGCCTTGGTTGAGTGACAGTCTGGCATTGAGCTATTTGCCGATTGATGCGGTGGGCTGGAATTGCAGGAGAGGGGAATATGGGTATTATAACACTTGAGCTTGTTTTGGGCAAGTTGTATGTTTGCTGGTTTTCAGAACCTTCTACTTCCATTTTTGATAACTATTTCTAGAAATTAGTTACTAATGATGCTCTATGGTTGAGTCTCTCAGTCTTGAATCATTTTGTTGACAAAATGTCATGTCTTGCTTACAAGAGTTATCGTTCTGTATGTTGTCATTGTGTGCCAATTTGGATACGATATTTCATGAATGTGATTGTCATATACTGGTGGCATACTCTTTGTTTTGGATGTTGTGGAATTCTGCCTTGGTGTCTGTCAAATTGGCAGTTGTATGGATCTTAGTTAACTGAATTTGGAGTAGGTCTAGGAGAGAATTGAACAGGGACTGGAGCTAAGATGTGGGGAGGGAGGGAGGTAGGAAGGGAGAAGCAGGGTACTTGAGCAATATTCTAGAGATATTTAAAAGATGGTGCTGTGCCTAGATAGACAGACTGGGGTTGCTACTATGCAGATGGCAATTGACAGTACAATATTACATGATTGGCTGATCCTCATTCTGTACTGGCTTATCCTTGCATGATTTTTTTTTAGAGTGTATCTCAACATCAGGCAGTTATAAAATCTATATATATAGTTTCAAGAGTTTTAGAGACATTCTGTGTGGAATATAGATAATATAGAATACTGGTATTGCAACCTTTTCACATTTGAAGACTTTTGCCATAACTTTGTTTTATGTGTTATTATGCATTATATCTAGTTCTGATTCACAGATTATGATCAATAAGATTGTAACTTCATATGATTGGTATTCATCTTTATGGATATCTATTTTGATTATTATCTTTGATGAGTCATGGAGGGTCTGGCTACATGGCATCATTAAATTACTTTATCTGAGTCATTTAATATGAAGTGCCAAGGTATGCTGTGCAGAGTGTGGTGAGAGTTTCCATTTCGGGATGTCACTTCATGCATTACATACTACATGCAATGTAAGTACCTAATTGTCACCAAGGGAGTCACAATGTCAAGGATTGTTGATTGTGTCCGAGGGTCATTTTGTAAATTTGTAGTGGCCCATTGAAGAACTATCTTTGCAGTCATAGAGCCATATAGGGTCACCCAAGAAAACATTATATGACAAGAATTGTAAACCATGGTTGAAGGACAAGAAGAAATATAGCGATCGTAGTTTCATTCCCGCCTTCCTCTCTTTCTCTTGTTTCTTAAATTCAAGTCATTAAATCTTCTTATTTTTTCTATTTTCCATTCTTCAGATTTTCTGGCAGTAGCATTGTAAGTCATTAATCTTTTTCTTTGTTTCTCAGTTGTCTTTCTTTTCATAGCAACAAGAGCTATAAGTTATACAACTCGCAGATACCAGTAAAATTGTTGAAAATGACAAGATTTCTTCTTCTGTTCATTTTATTCTCTTTTCCCTTAAAGGCCTATACTTTTTTATGTTCAAGCTGAAATCAGATTGGACACTCTGAAATCTCTGTTTTGAACATGGAAAGAATCCTTAAATCCTTTTGTGTTATCATATCTGACATCACACAAAAACCCTCCACCCTTCTTTTACCATCCAAAATAAATGCCGAGCCCCATGCTTTTTGGAAGCATGTTAATTCCAGAACACTTGTTTCATATTGAGAATAATGAATTGGTATATCATGCTCATCTCAATCGGGAGCTGATGGGGAGCTGATGGGGTGCGAGCACTTCGAGAGATGGTACACATCGGCATAGAATATCTGCAAGTTTGTAAATATTGATAAGAGTTGTTAGCAAGATTCACCGTCTCGATACCAGACTCTATACTGGTATCATTTTATTATAGTGTTGGTATGCACAATATAATATCCGGTTCAGCATACTGAGTGTTGGTACGCCCTCCGTAACTGGTACGCGGTATAGTAACATGATTGATACGCATTAGTGCCCACCGGTACGGCAAATCTTGGTTGTTAGGCTACTATAGGTCATTGTAACAAGATTATGTGCAATATATAGATAAGGCTGGTTCAAAGTTAGGGTTGTTAAATTGCTGTATAGGGTTGTATACATGCTAATATATGTCCAGAGGTATTGCAGCAATAATATATAAAACTCCTTTTACCTTTTCACTATCCTTGCATGGTATCCAAGCCAAGGTTTTTGTATCTCGTAGGTTCAATTCACTTCCTAGTTGGTTGTTTATTTGATTAACTCCGCTATCTTGTTGGCTCATCCTATGGTTCATCTCATTTATCCCCCTATGTGTATAGTGGGTTGGGGAGGGGGGAGACTTACATTGTTGATCAATTCCCTAAGAGCTTAAGCTTTTGAAGTCAAATGATTAGTTCACATGGTATCCATGACATCTGCTGGTTAGTCTATTTCTATAATTTTATTTTTCAAATATTAACAAATTGTATTTCTCCATTGCATAGGCATATTCTGAAAATACGATATACTGAATTGATATATCATGCCCATCTCAATCAAGAGCTGATGGGGGTACAAGCACTTTGGGACATGGTACACATCGGCATAGAATATCTGCAAGCCTATAAATCTTGATAAGAGTTGTTAGCAAGGTTTGCCGTTTTGGCACCGGACCCTATACTGGTACCATTCTATTATAGTGCCGATATGCTAGTTATAATATATGGTTCGGCATACTAAGTGTTGGTACGTTCTCCGTAATCAATATGCGGTACGGTAACATGATTAGTACGCACCGATACCGACCGGTACAACAAATCTTGGTTAATAGGCTACTATAAGTCATTGTAACAAGAATATGTATCATCTATAGATAAGGCTGGTTTGAAGGCAGGGTTGTTAAATTGTCGTATATGGTTGTATACATGCTAATATATGTCAAGAGGTATTGCATCAAGAATTTATAAAACTGCTTTTACCTTTTCACTATCCTTGCATGGTATCCAAGCAAAGGTTTTTGTATCTCGTAGGTTCAATTCACTTCCTAGTTAGTTGTTTATTTGATTAACCCCGTTGTCTTGTTGGCTCATCCTATGGTTCATCTCATTTATCCCCCTATGTGTGTAGTGGGTTGGGGGGGCGGGAGACTTACATTGTTGATCAATTCCCTAAGAGCTTAAGCTTTTGAAGTCAAATGATTAGTTCACATGGTATCCATGACATATGCTGGTTAGTCTATTTCTATGATTTTATTTTTCAAATATTAACAAATTTTATTTTTCTATTGAAAATATGATATGCTGAATTGATATATCTGATGGGGTATAAGCACTTTGAGACATGGTACATATCGGCATAGAATATCTGCAAGCCTATAAATATTGATCAGAGTTGTTAACAAGGTTCGCCGTCTCGGTACCGGACCCTATACTAGTACCATCCTATTATAGTGTCGGTATGCCCAATATACTATCCGGTTCGGCATATCGAGTGTTGGTACGCCCTCCGTAACCAGTATGCGGTATGGTAACACGATCAGTACGCACCAATATCGACCGGTACAACAAATTTTGGTTGTTAGGCTACTATAAGTCATTGTAACAAGGGTATGTATCATCTATAGATAAGGCTAGTTCGAAGGCAGGGTTGTTAAATTGTCGTATAAGGTTGTATACATGCTAATATATGTCAAGAGGTATTGCAGCAAGAATTTATAAAATTGCTTTTACCTTTTCACTATCCTTGCATAGTATCCAAGCTAAGGTTTTTGTGGCTCATAGGTTCAAATCACTTCTTAGTTAGTTGTTTATTTGATTAACCCTGTTATCCTGTTGACTCATCCTATTTTTCATCTCATTTATCCCCCTATGTGTGTAGTGGGTGGGGGGGGGGGGGGAGACTTACATTGTGGATCAATTCCCTAAGAGCTTAAGCTTCTGAAGTCAAATGATTAGTTCACATGGTATCCATGACATCTGCTGGTTAGTCTATTTCTATGATTTTATTTTTCAAATATTAACAAATTTTGTTTCTCTATTGCATAGGCATATTCTGAAAATACGATATAATGAATTGGTATATCATGCCCATCTCAATCGAGAGCTGATGGGGTACAAGCACTTTGAGATGATGGTACACATCGGCATAGCATATCTGCAAGTCTATAAATATTGATAAGAGTTGTTAGCAAGGTTCGCCGTCTTGGTACCGAACACCATACGGGTACCATCCTATTATAGTACCGGTATGCCTAACATAATATCCGGTTCGGCATACCGAGTGTTGGTACGCTCTTTGTAACCAGTATGCGGTACGGTAACACGATCATTATGCACCAATACCGACCGGTATAGCAAATCTTGGTTGTTAGGCTACTATAAGTCATTGTAACATGGATATGTATCATCTATAGATAAGGCTGGTTCTAAAGCAGGGTTGTTAAATTGTCATATATGGTTATATACATGCTAATATATGTCAAGAGGTATTGCAACAAGAATTTATAAAACCGCTTTGACCTTTTCACTCTCCTTGCATGGTATCCAAGCTAAGGTCTTTGTGGCTCATAGGTTCAGATCACTTTCTAGTTAGTTGTTTATTTGATTAATCCTGTTGTCATGCTGCCTCCTCCTATGGCTCATCTCATTTATCCACCCAGGTATGTAGTCAGGTGGGGAGGGGGGGAGGGCGATGTTCACTTGACTTACATTGTTGATCAATTTCCTAAGAGCTTAAGCTTTTGAAGTCAAATGATTAGTTCACATGGTATGCATGACATCTGCTGGTTAGTCTATTTCTATGATTTTATTTTTCACATATTAACAAATTTTATTTCTCTATTGCATAGACATATTCTAAAAATATGAACATGATTTTTTTATTTGTATTAAGAACAAGGATCGTTGATCATCCTCTGCATTTATATCAATTTTTGTCTTAAGGGTTCGTGAGTAATTGTCATGGAAAGTAACATTATACAACTATTATGAAACTATGTTTACATATTAATATTCTCAAATTTCATGATAAAGTTACAGGGCATTTCCAAATTTGCTTACCCATTAGTTCGAGGTGTTGTACATATTACTGCGAATATTTTTTGGGGCTCACTTACTTCCATGTCATGTGATTATATGCAGGAAGTGTCATGAAAAAATCAATTTGTTTGTTTGTTGATGTTAAGACTTAAATATCTGGCAAGATGTGCGTACCTAGTAATACTTGGGGTAAAATTATTAAGTATTTAGTAATCAGTTTGTAGTGGTGGGATGAGTGGCTATTTAGCACTACTGGACATAGAGTAGTCCATTAAGATTTTCGTGGTGTTTAGATTTTAACATTTTGCAATTTCATTGGCATCTCAGGGACCTGGGACTGTAATGAATTTGTTACAGATTTTCTATGTTCTTGATGTTCTTGATATGAAGATACATGTGTTCATAAAATCCATAGTACCTTGAAACTAACAGATTTGGTTATATTGATTATTTTAGTATATTTCATCTTCAATTTATATATTATATCGACCAGATCAGCAGTGTGGGAGATCTAATCAATATACATATTTATGGATCTTTTGTGGCTCTAGGATTATGAATATCTTGCTATATGGAAGTCTCATGCTTCATTAGATACAAGCCAAATAGTTAATTATGCATTATATTTAATATGGCAATGCAACAGTCTTAGGTTTGTAGCATTTCAAAATTCTCTTGCAAGCATACTTTTGTTGTAGTTCTTGTAATTCTTTATGGGAGTGTCAGACCTCAATTAACATTGCATTACTGTTGCACCTCTGGGCATTGTGGAAGCCAAACACCTCAATAACATTCTAGGGATCCTCTTTCTCTTTTTGGTCTGCAACATGGACTTTGATGGTGGTTGCAGATGGCTGACTCAAATTTTGCTAACTTGCCATGCTGCTATTTTTCGTTTCACAGACAGTGAGGAGCAAGTGCTTTGCAAAGTGCATTACAAAGCCGGGAACAAGCCTGAGCGGGAGTGAGAGCAGCTGTATCTCTAGGTGTGTGGAAAGGTACATTGAGGCAACAGGTATCATTGGTCGAGCCCTTTTCAGTTCCCCACGCTAGTTCAAGACCTTCAATGTCTTCCTGGTCCCTGAAATTTTGGACAAATCCGAGATGGGGGAATTTTATTCTCAAAAAAAGAGATGGGGGAAGTTGTTGGCTGAGCATTTTACAACAATATACAGTTTCATTTACCTTCATATTCAAATTTTCAGTACATCAGCTTTATGGGGGTTCCTATTATTAAGCAGGAGCAAATTTTTCTCACTTTAATGGGCCCATAACATCTAAGATTTATGTGTGGGTCATGATTTTCTGTGCTACATTGAGGTGACATTTCTGTGATGCTCTCTCTTACAGCAATTTTCAGTCATAAAAAATGAATTGCTTCTGCAGTTATTTGCGTTGCCTACACAAAGATAAAGCTTTCTTAACTGATCCTAGGTTATGGGTTGGACTGGAATGTATTCCTGTTCTTCTTAGTAATTTTCTGATGCTTAGTTAATTTCGTCAGGTTTGAGGCACATAATCATGGCGGCTACTTATTATTTTTTTCATATTTTAATGATGTGATTTCTGAACAGAATTTTCTATTAATCTGTTTGCTGGCTATTTTCATTTTACATAGTGGCTGTCTTGTTACTTCCATCATAGGACTTATTTGGTTCGCGGGAAGAGAAGAGAAGGGAGGAAAGTATGGTTAACGAAAAAATAAAAAAATATCTCATGTTTGCTTAAAGATGTCAAAAAAAGAGATGGGAAGTAGTTTTCTCATAGGAATGAGTTTTCAAGAAAGAAAAATCTTTGTGGGTTTTGAAAAAGCTACTTTTCCACGGGTGGAAATTGTAGTAGTTTTTTTTTCAAAAATATTTTTAAGCCATTATGATCTTCTTAATAACTACTTTTAATGGTCAATCTTAAAATATTGAAAATATATTATTAGAAATTACCGCAATATGAAGATATTGTAGTAATTTTAATATAAAAATATATTAATAACTATTAGAAACTATTGCAATATAAAGAGTTGCCTATTATTAAAAATTATTAAAACACAAAAAACTGAACCCAATAAATATCTGCAATAGCTATTGTTAAATATTTAAAAATATTTTTAGATTTAAAATGGTAAAAAATATTTAAAAATAGCTATTAAAAACATATTCTGTTTTTTTTGGTGTTGAACCTTAAAAAAAAAAACCCCTCCAAATCATGATGTTTTAAGCATCTGATTTTAAAATTGCATCTAGTTTTTTTTTTTTTTTTTGTAATCATTTTATTAAGAGTATAATAGGTATTTTATACAATTTTTTTAAGAAAAGTAGATACTCATCCAAATATAAGTCACTTTTTAAATGTATTTTTTATGTCATTTTTTTATGGTCAACTAAAGATACAAAAACCACTTTTCTAGATAATATATACCTAGGCATTAGATTTTAAAAAAAAAAATATCTAAAAAAGTAAAATTCTTCAAGCGAACCAAATGAGTTCTTAGCGTACAAGGTGTGAGAAAACGTATATACTTTTTGATGTCTTGAGGACAGAGCTGATGCTGGATTTATCATTCCTAACCATCAAGATATGTGGAGAGCTTGCAGCTTGCAGGTAAGCTTCTTGGCATGCACTGAATCTAGCTCTAGGATTGTGGAGATCCATGTCAAGCCAGAATTTCCATTTGATGAATAGAGCTAAGTTTTTCAAAAAAAAAAAGGAAAGGAAAATTAAGATAGAACAAGAATTTCTCTCTCTCAACTCCTGAAAGTATTTTCCAGCACATGGATTGAAAGAATAGCTCTCCGGCATTATATATGTGTAATGTCTGTCCTCATTCTCCAAAATAGCGCCACTCCTGTCTCTAGGTTTTCTCCAGTGGCTCCGGAGGAGGAGCCACTGGAGAAGTTTTTGTTGGACCAACCACCCACCCTTGGTAATTAATGATCTCAATCTTGTTAGCATGCGGTCTCCTAAGCTTGTTATAATGGCATAACGGCCATTATACCAGTACTAGGCTCCTTCTGCAATTGCTATATATATATATATATATATATATATATATATATATATATATATATATATATATATATATATATATATATATATATATATATATATATATATATATATATATATATATATATATATATATATGTGCGCGCGCGCGCGCGCGCGCGCGCGCGCGCGCGCGCGTGCGCGCAATTATATATATGTATATATGTATAATAACAAAAAGTACCGGCAGTTATCACATGATATTTAGTAATGGCTAATATATAATTTAAATAACCACAATTATTTGATATGGGCACTATTTACTTAACGAAATATTTTCTTTTGAAAATTCAGCCTTTTAATTGATTTTTTTTATCCTTTTAAGGATCCCACCGAACCCATCAAAAATCTGTACCGTGACAGGAGTTGGGTTATGGCTCCAATCCTGGTTGGGTTCGGGCTAGCTCAGTGGGTGGCATTGGACTTAGCCCAAGTTAAGCCATCAATTCATGCAGGACCATACAACGCCTTCCCTTCCCGGCTTCCTCCTATGGGATGGGATGAGGACGCTTCTATTGCTATGTAATTAGGCCCCATATGGAAGAGCTTTTGAAGGGTCAAAAAATATTTTCTGATCCTCTAAAAGTACTTTTGAATGAAAAAAAGTATTTTGGTAAAAATTTTGAAAAACTGTTTTAGCTTTCTCAGAAAGCTAAAATTGCTTTTTGGAAGAAACTCCATTTTGGAGCTTTCCGAAAAAGCTGTTTTGAGCTGTCAGAAAACTATTTTTTTACCAAAATATCCATAATAAAATATAACAATTACATACTTTGTTCCTTTATAAATCTAAAAATCTGCTGGAGCCCTAACAAAGAATCCTAGCCATAGATCAGACTCCATTCCATGCAAGAAAAAATATTCTTGTTTCCTATTTTTGTATGCATCTTTTGAATCACATTTTAGGAGAATTTTTTTTAATTTCTTTCTATAAATATTATATTATATTATACATAATACATTAATATATTAAGTTAAATAATTTAATATTATATTATATTATGGAAAATTAATGTACGCTAATAATTATAATATTTTGTACCTTTATTATTATATTATACTATAAATATAATATTATATTATATTATATCATGATACATTGATATATTATGTTAAATAATTTAATATTATATTAAATTATTATGCTATAGTATACAATATTATATTGCTATATTATAATAATATTATATTAGATTATAGTAATATTATACTATATTATATATTTATGTATTAATATATGTTATATTTTATTATGGTATTTTTGTTATAAAAAAGTACTTTCTTAGTTTGTTTACCAAACACATATTAAAGTACCACAGCACTTTAAAAATATAGTTATTAAACAGCGAATAGATTTTTATAAAAACTCTACTTCAGAAAGCTCTACTACCAACAGCTCCCCAAACGGGGCTTTAATATACACTGCTATTTTATTTCTCCTCTCAAGAAAAGTAATAAAAATAGTGGTCCCAAAGTAACATTTGAGGATCTGAGCAGGCTTGTATTTAGTTATACATCAGTTATACATCGAATAGATATTTATATAAAAAAAATTAAATAATATTTTTTGGCTAATTTTTTTTTTTTTTTATAGTAAGCTACTGAATTGTTACGAGCACCAAAACTAATCGCCCTTGTTTCATTCTCATAGCGAGCCGGAAAATGTGGCACGTGGAATGGAGAAGTGAGCTGGAACTTGCGATTTGATAATGTGCGATTCCCATTTTTCTTTTGGATTTCATTTTACTGTTTTTTTCCCCCTTTGAATTACTTTTGGCTATGTTCTCCTATTTCTTTTGAATTATGTTAATGTTATATGTACTGTAAAAAAAACGCTTGTGCCCATGCTTTCGCATGCCTCGTTGATAACTGAAAGCAAGATTGAAAGAGGTGCTATATAAAATGCACTCCAGATCAAATGGTTCCAGTGTCGAAGCAAATGTTTAAAGTCTTGAAGAAATATGCATCATGAAACTAAAGGAGCTGTACTAATTCTTGCCGGGTCGGGTCACGAGGCATTTGACCAGCAGAATGTTCTCTTGCTAGTCCTTTACGAGAGCCCTTTTTTCTTTTTTGGTTGGCAAAAAGGTGATATCGTGATGTCACTTGAAGATCCGTTTCATATATGATTTGCTTGACACTCACCAATTTTATTTAATATTTTGGTCTAGTAGCTCGCTAGATAAGATCTATAAGGTCACTCACTCAACTTCCGGCACTTGAAGAACTGTATGAGGCTGTTAACGAGAAATGCTGGTAGTTTGTGCAAGAGAAAGCGAAGCCCTATTTGGCAGAGTTTTTGGTTTGGCCCTTCAAAAGCACTTTTAGATGGAATAAAGTTGTTTTAGCTTTGCCAGAAAGCTAAAACAATTTTTTGGAAGAATCTTCATTTTGGAGCTTCTTCGGAAAAACATTTTCAGGCTCCGTCGAAAAGCTGTTTAAGTTATATAATTTTTTCTTTTTAGATCAAAGTACTCGTAATAAAATATAATAATTATAAAAAATAATAATATTAATATATAATGATAATAAGTATAATATTTTATATCTTTATTATTATATTGTACTATAAATATTATATTATATCATAATACATTGATATATTATGTTATATAATATCAAATTATGTTATATTATTATGCTATAGTATATAATTTTATATTACTATATTATAATAATATTATATTACATTATAGTGATATTATACTATATTATATATTTATGTATTAATACATATTATATTTTATTATGCTCTGTTGTATAATACTATGCAATTTTCTTTATGGTCATTTTGTCATACCAAAAGTTCTTTTTCAGTTGTTTATCAAACACAAATTAAAGTCTCATAGCACTTTAGAAATATAGTTAGCAAACAACAAATAGTTTTTTATAAAAGTTCTACTTTAAAAAGTTCTATTTTCGAAAATTCTACTGCCAACGACTCTGCCAAACAAGACCTGAGTCTTTTGGAATCACGAAACTCTATGGTTATAAACTAGACACTAAAAAAGCTTCCTTTGGTTATAAATAGATCCCTGAAGTGTTTCTTTTGTGGTAACAAGGGATTAGGATGAAGAGCCCTGTTTTGATCCATTGTGATGGACATGCTTGCCCGAATTTGGCAGTACACTTAGATAAGATAGAGAATCACACAATTGCTTAACTCTGCAGTATTTGAGAAGTATTTAGTATTGGTATCTAATGTTGAAGAAATTAGTATGCAATTACAAATATGATAATCTGAGTGAAAGCGTAAACTGAACTTTTTTTGTATTCTATCTGTTCTCGCCTTGATATTTGCTAATTTTAGTTCACATTGATACTGACTTCTGTGACATGGGAGGTGAGTCAAGAGGATTTGAAGTTTAAATGTATCTAACCAAAATCAGTACATGACTAGTTTCTTCTGAATTGCCGGATATTTTATCTTATAATTCTCACGGATATATTTGCATTAGACTGGTATAATAAATCCGATTTATCAAAAAAAAAAAGAGGAGTACATGACTGTACATTGTCAATGAAGCTAAGGCTAAAAGCATCTTTCTAATCTTTCAAAGTGTTTCCAAATGCTACTAGAAACCAACTAATCAGGATTCTAACAAGAGAGAAATGACCATCTAGCTAAATAGCGGCGGCAAAAGAAAAGATTATATTGTCACCTTGAATGTTTGTAGAACAAAAATTGTTTTAAGTTTAAATTGTAGGTATCACCTTTTATGACTTGGCTGAAAATTTCTCAAGGTATTTTGGAATTCTTTTATGGCAAAAAACCGATAAATTACCTCTCCCCTAGACAACGTCTCTACCATATCTCCAAGGAAAATCAAAGTTAGACCCTGCTTATAAAAGAATTTGATGAACTGCAGGGCACCAAAAAAATCGACAATCATGGTCAAATCTCTTTTCATTTTTCTCTAGTTATTGTTATTATTTAAAGAATTTATAGATGCTTTCTAGTAGAATATCATGAAATAGGGAACAAAGAGATAAAAATGAATAATTGCCTGAGGACCTCAGCGCCACCAAACAAAGTTTATCCATATGCTTCTCCTTGAGATGATCTGTACATGTTGACGTTTGCAGCTGCAATTCTAGTTCCATCTGATATTTCCAAGTTCTAACAAGGTGGAACAAAGATAACTGCCTTATAGTCTGCTTTATCCTTGAAAAATTGGAACCAATAGCTTTTAAGCTTATACCATTGATCCTACGTCTTACGTAATTTTATGCCAATCCAGACAATATCGATCACTCTAGATTTAAGCTTTATCATAAGTACCATATCGAAAGAGAGAGCACTCTTGAGCCATCTGTAAGGCACAAAACTCTAAGGTGCTTGCTGCAAAGACATTAATCTTGATCAAGGAGTTCTTGATTTGGAATGCCAAACAAAATACTTAAAGGAGAGTCAAAGTGAAAAAAGGCAAGGTTATAAGCAGTTCGCCTTCCAGAGGGGCTGCGTGATTATTTCAATACAACAAGATACAGTAAAATAAGTTTCGAAACCATGGTCCATGACATACTTTATGTCCCATAAGTAGTAAAAATAAACTTACATTCCAGAAGCAGCAACCTGACTTGCACGAGTTCTTGCACCCATGCTATCAGGTTGAAGCTTCCCCTTCAAGACGTACCCTCTTGTTACCGGTCTCTTCAACAGCTGCTGTCCTGTTTTCCTTAGCTTCCATTGAACACCTCTTATAAGGCCTGAATCCTGTTCGACGAGACTTCAGCTTCCCCTGACCAATTTCACTTGTCAAAGAATCATTTCCAGTGTTATCATTGCTTCTGTTTGAAGCCTCCTTTGTAAAGCCATGAAGATGATTGAGATCCGTTGTTGCACATGCCTTGTTAAGATCGACCGGCAAGGTCATAGCTTCTCTCTCTCTGGCCATTGTATCTTCAGTATGTGGAGGCGAAAAGCTTTGAGGCAGCACTTCTCGACTGAAGAGTGCTTGGAAGGCAAGTCGACCCTGACAAACAAAACATAAATTAGAGAAGCAGTCATGGGTGTTCAATAGTTACGGGCCTAGTGATGAACTAGAAAATTTGCCAGATTACAACCTCCTCAGAAATGCTCCCATTGCTTCGAGATCTGCGATTGTTAGTCTGTCCAGCTGAAGGATTACCGAAACAGGCTTGTTTAGCTTCATCGTTGACTTTCTCATGCTCATCCAGTATGGTATCTGTTTCAACTTCACTGCTCGAAGGTGTATTAGAGCCACATGAAGAACGATCAGGTTTCTTCTCCATCTTTGTCTCATCAGAATCATTAAATCCAGTTGCTGCTAATGGTTTAAACTTGTTAGTTCTAGATGCCTTGAGCTCCGTGCAATGTGATCTTTCACCACTTCCACTGTCATCTAAATCCTCTGCTTCTGATGATGATTTAGAAGAAGGATGACGTGTATTTAAAGCCATAGATTGATCTGGATTTACAGCTTGATCTTCTGCTACAGGATTCTGAAATGTGACTTCTTTTCCTTCTGTCTTATATTCTGGAGCCTGGGCTGCAGTCAATGTGGGAATTGTGGTTGTGGGTGCTGGATTAAATGTGAAACCAATTTGAGGAGGGAATAATGGTAATAGGCCTTGAGTTGCCCACCATGCTGATGCAGCTGCAACTGTAGCAGCAGCAATAGATGCCAGGCTTGGAGAATGGTTCGTGTGCCTTACTTGAAATCCCCCAGATAGGGTTTCTGGAGTTGAATCAGCAGAAGAATCCACATCTGCAGACGGCCAGAATGATGCTGCCAGGCTGGCTGCTGCATGAACTGCTGGATTTTGTAATAAGGTAGACATGATGAGACTAGAGAAGGTGGTTGGGAGGTTGAGGAATGACCTATAAGCATCCTGATTGCCGTGGAACATGGTAAAAGGTGGCAAAGCAGGAAATGATTGGTGAATACAAGGCATTGCAGAACTGTTGTGGAGCTTTGGTGTGGCAGAAACCGTAGGACTGATGAATGACTTGGAATTTTCTTGAGCTCCTCCCACGTGGCCAGGCACTGCCGTGAAATTATGTCCATCAGAGTCTGTTGTCTGCTCGACTTCTTTACCACTTCTGTCTAATAAATGCACAGGAACTTGTTTTGAGTTGCTACAATTGCCTTGCATATCGTCCCTTAATAATGAACCAAGGTTCTCTTGCTGCTTTGATGTATCTGCACCCTTTTCACGAGCTAAATTTGTTTGTGAATCCATGTGAAATCCTTCAGGTCTCTGAATTTCCTGAGCGGTATAGGCTGTGCCATCTATGTTTAGATCCTTATTCACTTCAACAGAGGCAGAAGATTTGTCTGTTGTACTCTCTTTTATTTCTTTCATCTTGGGCACAAACTCCATGTACGTATAAGGATTTGAAGAGCTCTTGTTCACAGAAGAGATGGAAGCAGACGGAGCATCTTGAAAGAAGTTAAGAACTTCTGAGCAGCTTCTGTCTTCAGAAACTTCTTTCTTTTGCAATGTTACAGTTGCAGCAAATTTCTGAACAAAGAATTAAAGGGGTAAAAACTTAGGAAAGGGGGGAAGAAACCAAATAAGACAATAATGAACCATAGAAAAGCTTTTATAATGGAAAGCAACAAGGGAGAGAAATGTGTGCCTTTTGAGGTGCTTCACTTCCCATGTCCAAGACTTGTTTATTGGTGCTCACAAGAGAAACAGATTTTGATGATTTGTCGCTCATTGCACCCCCAGTTGGAGAGACAGAACCTACCCAACTCTTCCGAGGATATGGAGAGCTTGGTTTCCTTTTGGGTCTTGGGGGAGGAATATCAATGTCATGAGCTTGTTCTGGAGGAATGCCCTTCAGCACAGCTTCTTTTTCCAACTGCAATTTGATTACTTGTTAGCCATGCAAAACATGATTTTTAATTATAAATCTAGTCCAAGAAAATACTAATGACTGTATGATGCTGGGAACATAATTTTGAAGTTGGTCAACATGTAGTGATGAATCTAACACCGCTGACACAACAGCACTGAACTGTCAAATTGCCTAATAGTTCAAGCATTATCGTTTCCTTGAATTCCCAAGTGACCACTGGTGAAAAGTTCAGCAAATATGCAAAATTACTAACAAAATAAGGATTCTAGAATTATTATTTTTTAATCATCAAGTTTACCTCTTAGTACTTCATTTAACAAATAAAAATTGCAGAAGGTAGCATTTCTCTTAAACAAGTACATAGGATCTTAATATATTTCAGATATTTGCAGCACTTTTATTGCTATATGGCATTCTCCTACATATGATATCTAAATGTGTAGTTTTGTTGTGCCCAAACACTTCATCCTTAGCATTCAACATCTATGCAGGGTGTTCTTTAATCAAATGATTAGGCATGTAAAGAGTCAAGACAAAGTTCATGTTAAGATGTTGGTAGGTTCAGCCAGGACTGCTGGTTATGGAACAAAGTACAATATGAATCATTGGAGGATTTAGGTAAAAGTTGTGAAGCTATATTATTTTTCAGTAATAAGGCCAAAAGAAAGACCAGGACGTCTCTTTCATAACTACAGCCAAAAGAAAGACATTTTCTGCCTTTTTGCTTTATTTTTTTTCTGCCATTTGGAACTTCTTCATGTTGTCATTGTTACACGAGTTAGATACTAACCTACAATTAAAGAATTAATCATGCTAGCCGAGTCCATGATAAGAATAACATGGATAATGGTTGATACTAAGCAAGGGATACCAAGAAAATTTGAGCTATATCCTTGAGTTTAAGGGCAAAGAAAACCCCCACCAACAGAATATGAGGTGATGGCAACATACTCTTGAGACAGTATAGCATTTGTAGCTAATGCCGTGGTAAAAACGTCAAAATTGTTTGCATCAGGCTTGATGATTCATAACTGGAACCTTTCAAAGTTGCAATTGAGGAAACCGGTGCCGCACCAGCGTCGGTACGCTATGATATGAGGTCTTTTCGGTGTGCCGAATGTCAGTACGTCTCCATACCAGATACCGGTACCGAACCTATACAGTACGATATGTCTCTGTACCACCCGGTTCGGGCTGATACGGTGAACCATGTTTTGGACACTATGGTTACTTTCTTGATTTGCCAAAAAGCGTAAAGATCAGACTAATCTTATATGTTGCCAATCTAATTGCATACTTGAGGCACTAGGATTCGATTGATGAAGTTTCATACATTCAATTTCACTGCTTGCCAAGCATTAACAACCTAAGGTTGAAGGTATCCATCTTCTTCCTCTTCTTCTTTTTTCCCTTTTGAGCTCAAAGGTTGGCGTCCTTGATGATCAGATTGGGATGCCATGGAAAAAGATCTTACAGAAATTCCTTTCAAATAGCACTTATTGACAACAATTTGAAAGGACTTGGTTATAAAGGACAAACTACAAAGACTCAACCTAAACCCCATATGGAGAGTACCTGAAAGCCCATTTGCTATAGCTGAAGCCTTGCAAGCTTTTTTCTTTTTCTCTTCCTTTTTTCTTTTCTTTTTTTGTTCTTTTAATTGGGAGGAGGAGGGGAGGCAATGTAGCTGTGAGACCATGCTGAGGATGAAGCCAATTTGAAGCTTAGACAGTTGGTTTTTCATTAGACCTTATAGCTGTAGCCTCTCAGGCTTGAGATCTAATTTTTCTAGAAATAGGGAAACTCAAATACTCCTCCATGTTGAGAACTATCTGAAATGCAAGTTCCACAATCCACACTATAAATTGGTTGTCGAATTGATGCTCTCCATATGTCAGCCCTTAAGCCAGCCTTAAATTGATCAAGCATTTGGTGGGGATCCTCCACAACTTGGCTCTTAGTGTTCAATTCAGCAAACCTTTGCATATACTCTGCCACCGACATGCTTCCTTGCTTCAAAATCACAAATTGTTCACACAACTTATCATGATAAATTGATAATTCGCTGGCATATACTTCTCACGAAGCATGGCTTTCATCTCTTGCCATGTACTTATTGGTGGCTACCTCAACCTCCTAATATCACCTTCAATACTAGTTCACCAAACTTTTGCTAGGCCTACCAGCTTCATCTTGGCAAATCTCACTCTTCGCTCAACGATCATGTCATACCAATCAAAATACTCCTCAATAGAGCCCAACCAATCAAATCCTTCCTTCAAAATCTGGAACATCCATCCTAACTTTCTTTGTGATATCACCAGATGTATCATATGGTTCATAGCCAGCTCTTTCCAATGATTCTCTAGCACACTCAATATTAGGATTTTGACAAGCTCCTTGCACATGAACAGCCCTCAAATCACATCTTTGGAGAGGATTTTGTTGCTGTTTTTCAAGTTGAATTTCCTAATTTTCACCATGTCCAGCATTATTGTTACATTTGGATGTTTCTCCTTGATCCAAACTGTCAGGTTGTAACTAGGTTGAGAAATCCAGCTTACAATATCATCCAATCGAGCGCTTATCCTATCTAGTTGCTCCATGATTCTGAATAGCATCTCATCTCATTGGATATCAATCAGTCATCTCCTAAAAGGTATGGATCGACATGCTGCAAACCTCAACTCTGATACCAAAATGTAGGACATCCTCTGCTAGGGAAATTTCAGGGATGGTTAATGCTAGGGAAATTTCAGGGATGGTTAATGGATTGTTTTCGGCTAAAAGGGAAGGGAAATTGTGTCAGAACTAGGGTTTATGCTGGTATATGGATGGAGAGTGATTTGGGTGCAAAATAGAGGCAAAAAGATGAAATTTTGAGAGTTTTATGTGAGCTGAAAATAGAAAAACAAGAAAAAATTTATTTGTTTCATGAATTCAAAGACTAATTGATGGTTGGGTAGCCACAGGTTTAGTTGCTTTTGGTTGCTAGGGTTTAGTGTGATGGAATCAGATCTGAATTTGAGATTTTAGTATGTTGTAATTAAAGAAAAAGGAAAAGAAAAGAATTGATTTTCTGGGCATCACACCGAGAATCCCGAAGGCATCACACACCAAGAATCCCATAAGCATCACACCAAGCATTAAAATTGCACCACACAACTCTAAAAGAAAGCATGATTGCTTAGGAAAAATCCCTGAGATTTCCTTTCAAATAATGAGAGATTACAGCCCTATTTATAGAGTTTTAGTTTCCTACTCCGGCTAGGACTTGGACTCCAAATAACAAATCGTAATTTCAACTAATAAAACTAAGATTCTATAATGACTAATTGACCCTAAGCAAGGTTCCAAGAGGGAACCACATCATCCAATACATTCCAAATCAAGGCTTGAGAATTAGAACCAGCCTTAGGATGCCTTTTATGGGTCTTCAATGGCTGCTACCAACATCCTTGATCATCTCTCCCCGGCTTGAGAAGACTTGACTCCGGCAAGTTAAAAGCATGGAATCTCTCATAAAGATCATGATCAAGCTTTTGGAGCTCTTTATCCGTGATCCATGTGTATTCTGATGGCAAATGCCCTCTCCATTTGACAATATACTTTTGGTAGCCACCACCTCTTGTAGAAACTACTTGATTGTCAACAATGTCTTCAATCTCCTCCTTCAAACATAGAGTTAGTGGAAGTCTAGCAATGGATGTGTCATGTTGTGCATCATATCATCATGGCCTTGACAAAAAGTGAGCTATTCAACATTAAAGATATTAGAAAATCCCACATCCTCGGGCAGGTCAAGAATATAAACATTGGAATCTTGTAGGGACCAGCACTTTATGGATGTAGTTTCTTGTATGCAACCTTAGGATAACATTCAGGTCTGATTCACACCATAACCATGCCGCCTCCTTTGAATACAGAAATCATCGCCTCAAATCAGCATGTTCTTTATAGCCTTCATTGCTTAAAGCAATATTTCTTCGAATTTCATCTCACAGATATGCTTGGCAAAAACTTCAGCTTCAACACTAGGGTGTGCATCAACAGGTAAAAGAACCAGATCAACTGGCTTCCTTGGAACTGAATCTGTTACAACCTCGAAGGGACTACAACCTGTAGCTCGATTTACTTAATTCACATAAGCAAATTCAGCCATAAGAAGAACTTGATCCTAATTATTAACATGATCACCAACACAACAATGAAGCAAATCACCCAAACTCCTATTGACAGCTTCCCTTTGACCATCGATTTGTGGATGAAATTGAAAAAAATTGTATCTTCATTTTCAGCATCTTCCATAAACTGCACCAAAAGTAACTTATGAATTTTACATCGGAGTCAAAAACAGTAGTCTTAGGCAACCCATGAAGACGAACAACTTTTTAAAGAAGAGTTTGGCAATATGGAAAGCATCGGAAGTCTTCGAACAAGAAATAAAATGAGCCATCATAGAATAGAGATCCACAACCACAAGAATAGAATCAAGACCTCTAAGCAAGGTTCGCCGTCTCGGTACCGGACCCCGTACCAATGCCACACTAGCACAGTATTAGTACGGTACGATATAGAGTTTTTTGGGCATACCGAGTATCAATACGCCACCTGTACCAAATACCAATACCGAACTGGTACGGTATAGTACGCTCCGTACCGTCCGTTTTGGGCCAGTACGGCGAACCATGCCACTAAGAGTCTTTGGCAACCTTAGGACAAAGTCCATGCTTAGATCTTGCCAAGGCTCGTGCAGCAAAGGTAATGGTATGTACAAACCTTTTTTTTTCTTTCTTCCCTTTGAAATTTGACCAGTCCAACATTGTGACGCAATTCTAGCATTATCTCGCTTCAAACTAGGCCAACAGAAACAGTCCTCAACCATTGCAATGGTTTTATCTCTTCCACAACGGCCAGCCATCCCAGCGGAATGTAATTCTCTAATTACTTGCTCATGTAAAGAGGAATTAGGCAAGCAAAGGTGAGTTCCTTCGAAAAGATAACCATTACACAAACAGAAATCTGAATGGTCGGCATGCTGTCCAGCCATCAAATTAGCATATATGATGCTAAAATCCTTGCAAGAAAAATAATCTTTCTTAAGCAAATAAAACCCCACAACTTGGACAGCCATAGAAGAAAGAATTAGTGCCACTCGACCCACTACACGGCTGAGAGCATCAATTGATTTGTTTTCAGTTCCACCTTATACTTGATAACAAAAGCATATTCTTGTACAATAGCAACCCACTTGCCATGGCGACAACTCAATTTACTTTGAAAGTTGATGTGTTTAAGAGCTTCATGCTCGAAATACAACATAAACTCCTTAGGAATAAGAAAATGTTGCCAATAATGAAGTGTATCAACCACAATATAGAATTCTTTATCATAAGTCGAATGCTTTTGCTTAGCTTCATTCAGCTTCTTGCTAAAATAAGCAATTAGATGGCCTTCTTGACTAAAGTACAGCTCCTATACCAACATGTAATATCACGACACCTCAATAGCTCGAACCTTAGAAAAATCCGGAAAGTGCAAAAGAGGTGCTTCAGTCATCCTTTTCCTAACTGCTTCAAATGTTTTTGTTGTTGCCTAGGTTAAAACAACTGTCCTATCTTCATGCAATTAGTGATCAGAGCCATTATAGTGCTGCAATTTTTGTTGAAGCATCATAGAATGTAGCTATGAAAACTTCAAATTTCATGCAAAGTAGAAGGAATAGGCCACTCTCGAGTAGCTTTAACTTTTTCCGAATCAACCTCCACTCCTTTAGAAGAAACAAAAAAACCAAAAAAGACAGCCTTTGAAGTTATGAATAAACACTTATTCAAATTTGTCTAAAACTTCTCTCGGCGAAGAACTCTCATAGCTTGTTGTGGATGAGAGATGTGCTCCTCTTTGGTCTTACTATATATCAAAATATCATAAAAAATAAACAACCCCAAAGTGGCAAATAAAGGGTTGTAATATATGAATCATGAGGTGCATGAATGTGCTAGGGGCGCTAGAAAGGCCAAAAAGTATGACCACCCACTCATAAAGGACATCCTTGGTCTCACCAGGCCTTACATGGATTTGATGATAGCCACTCTTCAAATCTATCTTTGAAAAGACAGTATCACCCCTTGTAACATCCAACATATCATCAACACAAGGTGGAAACCGATACTCAATGTACGCTGTCTCGGTACCAGGCCCTGTACTAGTGTCACCTTGTCACTGTGTCAGTACGCCTGGTACGGAGGGCTAGTTTGGCATATGGACTGTTGGTACATCCTCCATACCATTTACCAGTATTGAACCAATACGGTACGCCTTGTACCGCCCAATTCGGTATGGTATAGTGTACCATGCCGATACTTGTCAGTAATCAAGTTAATAGCTTAGCCATCAACACACATGCCAAGAACCATCCTTCTCTGGTGTACATAAAGCAAGACAGTAGCTCTTCTACTTGAATTCATGCCATAGGTACGAAGGTTAGGAAATTAAGACCCTAGTATAGGGTCTATAGCATGTTGAATATTACGCAAAAGGAGTTCATTTGGCAACTCTTCAGGTACTACATCAGAAAAAACTCAGACAACAACTTAGATACTTCCGGAGGCATATCTGAGTCATAACCAATAGCTATTTCTTTCACTTCTTGAGATTCTACAGCACAAATAACATCTGATTTCTTGCTCTCAACTTGAAAGTACTTTTTGGTTAGGATGTGAGGTGCATTTTCGTATCTTCAGCAGCAACTTGAGTCTTTAGCTCACCAAATTCTTCTATTCAACAACCTTGGAACTTTGGCTCCCTAGCTTGAGATCTAATTTTTCTAGTGTTAGGGAACCTCAAATACTCCTCCATGTTGAGAACTACCTGGAATGCATGTTCCACGCTATAAATTGGTTGTCAAATTAATGTTGTCCATATATCAGCCTCTAACCAACCTTAAATAAACCAAGCATTGATGGGATCCTCCACATCTTGGCTCCTAGTCTTCAAGTCATCAAACTTTGCATATACTCTGCCACCGACATGCTGCCTACTTCAAAGTCACAAATTGTTTGCACAACTTATCATGATAATTCGCTAGCATATGCTTTTCATGAAGCACGGTTGTCATCCAGTGTCAGTGGAACCGTCCCAAACCGGACGGTTCGGGGCGCCCCGAGTCATACCGGGTGCAAACCAGAACGGTTCCAGTGATGAAAACGAGGCAGGGACTAAAGGGAGAGAAGACAAAGGAGAACGAGGAAAAGAGGGAGACAACGAGGGAGGGAGAGGGAGAAAAAGGAAGAGATAGGAAGGTCGAGGCCGGCCGGCGGAGGCCAAGGAGCTGCCGCGCGGAGGGAGCTGCGAAAGAGGGGCTCGCTCCGGTCCCCTGTTTCATTCGAAACAGGGACCGAAGGGGCCCCTTTTTTTTGGTGTTTTTAAGTGAAAATCGGCAAACCCATTGCCAACTTTCACTTAAAAATCTCAAAAATAAAAGGCCCCCTCTGGCCCCTATTTTGAACAAAACAGGGGATTAAAGCGGAGCCCTTCTTCCACGGCTTTCTGGCGGCTCCCTAGCCCTCCGCTGGCCTCCCTCTTCTCTCTCTTTTTCTCTCTCGTTCTCCCTCTCTTCCGTCTCTTCTACTATATCGGTACAGGCCTGGCACGGCACGGTGCAGGCCCATACCAACTCATGCCGCCAGACAACCGATATGGTGCCCGGTACCGATTCTGTCGGCCCTGCTTTCATCTCTTATCATGTACTAATTGGTGGCTATGTCAACCTCCTAATATCACGTTCAGTAACAGTACCAGTCCACTAAACTTTTGCTAAGCCTACCTGCTTCATCTTGGCAAATCTCACTCTTTGCTCATCGATCATGTCATACCAAACAAAATAGTCCTCAATAGAAGCCAACCAATCAAGGAATATTGCAGGATCATTCCTTCCTTCAAAATCTGGAACATCCATCCTAACGTTCTTTGTTTTATCACCAGTTGTATCATATGGTTCATAGCCAGCTCTTTCCAAAGATTCTCTAGCCCACTCAAGATTAGGATTTTGACAAGCTCCTTGCACATGAACAACCCTCAAATCACATCTCTGGAAAGGATTTTGTTGCTGTTTTTCAAGCCGAATTTCTTAACTTTCACCATATCCCGCATTATTGTTACATTCAATGTTTCTACTTGAGCACCAACTGTCAGGTTGCAACTAGGTTGAGAAATCCAGCTTCCAACATCATCAAATAGAGCAGCTATTCCATCTAGTTGCGCCATGATTCTGAACAACATCCTATGTCGTTGGATATTAGTTAGTCTTCCTCTAAAAGGCCTTCCTGGACGCGTGAACATGTTGCAAACCTCAGGTCTTATACCAAACTGATGTACAACAGCCTTGGTTAGGAAAATTTCAGGGATTCTTAATGGGTTGTTTTGGGCTGAAAGGGAAGGAAAATTATGTAAGAAACTAGGATTTATGTTGGTATATGGATGAGGAGTTATTTGGGAGCAAAATAGAGGCAAAAAGATGAAGTTTTGAAGGTTTTATGTGGGTTGAGAGTAGAAAAACGACAATAAAAAATTTTGTTTGTTTTGTGAATTTAAAGGCTAATTGATGGATGAGTTGCCATGAGTTTTGTTGCTTTTGGTTGCTAGGGTTTAGTGAGGATAGAATTAGATCTAAGTTTGAGATTTTAGGATGTTGTAATTAAAGAAAAAAAAGAGATAGAAAACTTTTTTTCTGGGAAGCACACCTAGAATCCCTTAGACATCACACCTAGGGTTACAGTGATATTACACAACTCTAAGAGAAAGCATAACTGCTAATAAAAATCTCTGATATTTTGATTTCCTACAAATAATAGAGATTACGACCGCATTAAGGACTTTTAATACTCCTACTCCTATTAGGACTTCGACTCCAAATAACAAATCTGTAATCTTGACAAATAAAACCCAACTAAAGACTATAAATAAAGTCCCAAAAGATAAATAGACCTAAAATATGATCCATGAACCATATAACAAACTATGTCCAGAAAATCTGAAAAATTACAAAAATGCCCCTAACTATAAAATCTGGAGAAAACATTAATAAAACTGAACCAGCATTATACTACTGTTGAACAAAATAAAACTAAGATTCCAGAATAACTAACTGACTCTAAGCAAGGTCCCAAGATGACCCCACATCATCCAACACATTCCAAAGCAAGGCTTGAGCATTAAAATCAGCCTTAAGGTGCCTTTTATAAGTCTTTAATGGCTGCTGCCAACGTCCTCCATCATCCATCCCCTGCTTGAGAAGACTCGACTCTCGCGAGTTAAAAGCATGGAATTTATCATAAAGATCATGACCAAGCATTTTGGAGCTCTTCATCCGCAATCCATGTACACTCTGAAAGTGGACACCCCCTCCATTTGACAAGATACTTTTGGCAGCCACCACCTCTCGTAGAAACCACTTGATGGTCAACAATGTCTTCAATCTCCTTTTTCAAATGTGGAGCTGGTAGAAGTCTAGAACCAAGGGTGTCATGTTGTGCATCATCATCATGGCCTTGATATAACGTGAGATCTTCAACATTAAAGATATTACTAATCCCCATATCCTCGGGCAGGTCAAAAATATAAGCATCAAAGCCTATTTTCTTGAGAATCTTGTAGAGGCCAGCACTTTTTGAATGAAGTTTCTTGTATGCACCCCCCTTAGGGTAATGTTCAAGTCTGATTCACACCATAACCATGTCTCTTTGAATACAGCAAACCATCTTCTCAAATTAGCATGAACTGCATAGCCTTCATTGCTCAAAGTGATCTTTCTTCCAATTTCATCATGTAGCTCACAAATATGTTTGGCAAATGCTTCAGCTTCAACACCGGCAAAGGAACTAAATCCAATGGCTTTCTTGGAATTGAACCTGTCACAATCTCGAAGAGACTACGACCTATAGTTCCATTTACCAAACTATTATAAGTAAATTCAGCTAAAGGAAGAACCTGATCCCAATTATTAACATGATCACCAACACAACAATGAAGCAAACCACCCAAACTCCTATTAACAACTTCCCTTGCACCATCAATTTGTGAATGAAATGAAGAAGAAAATTGTAGCTTCGTTTTTAGAATCTTCCATAATGTGCACCAAAAGTATCTTATGAATTTCATATTATGATTAGAAACAATAGTCTTAGGCACCCCATGAAGAAGAACTATTCGTAGGCCGAACCGTACCGGCCCGTCCGCTGACCGATACGGGTCTCAGTACCGGTTCAGCGGACCTTGGAAGAACAACTTTCTTAAAGAAGAGTTTAGCACAACAGAAAGCAATGAGAGTCTTCGAACAAGGAATATAGTGAGCCATCTTAGAATAGGTGATCCACAACCACAAGAACATAATCATGACCCCTAGGAGACTTTGGCAACCCTAGGACAAAGTCCATGCTTAGGTCTTGCCAAGGCTCATGTGGCAAAGATAATGATGTCTATAAGAGTGTATATTTCTTTCTTCCCTTTGAAATTTGATGACTCCAACATTGTGAGACACTTCTACCAACTTCTCGCTTGAAACTAGGCCAATAGAAATGGTCCACAACCATTGCAATCAAGGTATCCCATCTTGGTACCGGCCTCATACCGGTGTCAACCCTATCACTATGTCGGTACGGTACAGTACAAGGCTGGTTCACTATACCGAATGTTGCCACACCCTTCGTATTGTGTATCGGTACCAAACCGGTATAGTACGGTACACCCTATACTGTCCGGTTCGGTTGATTTGGCATACCTTGATTGCAATGGTTTTATCTCTTCTAGAATGACCAGCCATCATACTAGAATGTTCTCTAATGACTTCTTCATGTAAAGAGGTAATAGGCAAGCAAAGATGAGTTTCTTTAAAAAGATACCCATTATGCAAAGAGAAATCTGAAATGCCAGCATATTGTCCAGCCATCAAATCGGCATATATAATGCTAAATTTCTTGTAAGAAGAAGTCTTTCTTAAGCAAATCAAAGCCCACAACTTAGACAGCCATAGAAGCAAGAATTAGTGCCACTCAACGCACAATATAGCTAAGAGCATCAGCTGGTTTGTTTTCGGTTCCACCCTTATACTTGATAACAAAAGCATATTCTTGTAAGAAACAAAACCCACTTGCCATGGCGACAACTCAATTTCCTTTAGGAGTTGATGTATTCAAGAGCTTCATAGTTGGAATACAATACTAACTCCTTAGGAATAAGATAATGACGCCAATAAAGAAGTGCTTGAACCATAGCATAGAATTCTCTATCCTAAGTTGAATAATTTTGCTTAGCTTCATTCAGCTTCTCGCTAAAATAGGCAATTGGATGGCCTTCTTGACTAAGTACACCTACTATACCAACATGTGATGCATCACAAGACACCTCAAACGCCTTAGAAAAAATCCAAAAGGTGAAAAACAGATGCTTCAATCATCCTTTTCTTAACTTGTTCAAATGCCTTTGTTGTTGCCTTGGTCCAAACAACTGTCCTTTCTTCATGCAATTAGTGATTAGAGCCATTAAAGTGCAGCAATTTTTGATGAAACATCGTAGAATGTAGCTAACATATGAAAACTTCAAATTCCATGCAGAGTAGAAGGAACAGTCCACTCTTGAATAGCTCTGACTTTTCCAGATCAACCTCCACTCTTTTAAAAGAAATAGCAAAACCCAAAAAGGCAACACACAAGTCATAAATGAATACTTCCTCAAATTTATCTAAAACTACTCTTGGCAAAGAACTCTCATTACTTGTACATGAGAGATGTGCTCCTCTTTGGTCTTACGATATATCAAAATATCATCAAAATAAGAAACCACAAAGTGGCCAATAAAGGATTGCAATACATGAACCATGAAGTGCATTAATGTTCTAGGGGAATTAGAAAGGCCAAAAGGCATGATCAGCATCTCCTAGAGGCCATCCTTGGTCTTAAAAGCTGTTTTCCATTCATCACTAGACCTTATGTGGGTTTGATGATAGCCACTCTTCAAATTTATCTTTGAAAAGATAGTAGAACTACCCATAACATCCAACATATCATCAAGATGAGGAAGCGGAAACGAACACTTGTCAATAATCATCTTAATATCTCGGCTATCGACACACATATGCCAAGAACCATTCTTTGGGGTAAGTAAAGCAAGAACAACACATGGACTCAAACTTTCACGAATATGTCACTTAGACAGCAGCTCTTCCACTTGTCTTTTGAGTTGAGTATGCTCACTTGGATTCATGCAATAGGCGGGAAGGTTAGGCAATTAAGACCCAGGTATAAGATCTTTAGCATGCTGAATATTCTGCAAAGGAAGGAGTTCATTAGGCAACTGTTCAGGTACTACATCAGAAAACTCGAACAGCAACTTAGTTACTTCCGAAGGCATCTCTAAGTCATAACCAGCAGTTGTTTCTTTCACTTCTTGAGCTACTACAGCACAAATAACACTTGATTCCTTGCTCTCAACTTGAAAGTACTTCTTGGTTAGCATAGTGAGGTGCATTTTCGTATTTTCAGCAACAACTGGACTACTGGAGCCTTTGGCTCACCAAATTTCTTCTTTTCAACAACCTTGGAACCTGCTCCTTAAATTTCTCCATCTTAGTTGTAGTCATAGGCTTCAAAACAATCATTTTCCTACCTAAAAAAAAAGTATAAGTCTTTTCTTTACCAAAATGTTGCACATCTTGATCATAAAGCCAAGGTCGACCAAGAAAAATATGAGTAACTTTCATAGGAATCACATCACACTATATAGAATCTTTGTAAGCACTAGTAGAATAGGGGACAAAAGACATCTTCTAGTTACTAGAATAGAAGTGTTGTCAATCCAAGCAAACTTGTATGGTTGAGCCCTCAAATAACTGGTTGCCTAGATCATCCTGCGATACTAGCGATGATGAGAGTTCGAGTGATGACGCATCTGGTGCCTAAGGAGGTAGCGATAGACATGGCACGATAGTGTATGGCTCACAATTCCAGCATAGTTTTGATTCATAGGCGAGTCCCAATTCACTCATGATACACAGGATAGGAACCACAGTGCACAATCTAGTAAGGATACCATTGCATACAGAAGACAAATCTCTCAATGTTGTTTGGGAAATGATGCTAATACTGTAGTTGACCTCGCATGTGGAGTAGGGTTCCTAGGCATGTCTAGATCGAAGTCGTACACTGGATCCTATTCTACATAACAAGGCTACGACCTGCATAGCATCCTTTATCTGAGATATCGTGTTCGAGTATATACTATCGTCCACAACCTCATGTAGCTTACGGGTCGAATTCGCTGCAAACAATCTTCGAATGGCCAGTCCAGTATCAAATAGAGGATCGGTATCAGAATGGCTATCCAACAGACATGCATTATGGGCCAAAGGAATATGCAACAGTCCTCATCGAATCTTGAAGTGTTATCCCAGGCCTAGATTACGATCGCAATCCCGACGTCCATGAAGAACATCGAAGCTCCACAAAAGTTTAGACAACTGTATGTGTTTTATATTTTACATACACTAAATCGACTCTATTTGTTGTATTATTTGCATATTCACTTCTAAATACTTTAATTGTTCTTCAATTCCATTTCATGATAAAAAATCTATCAAAACAATGTCAGAATTACATATTATAAACAACCAAAATCACTAAAATCTTAGGTGGAAACAAAAAAGAACGAGGAAACAACAAAAAATTAAGAAAAGAGCGTATCAGTTAGATGATCGATATGCTAGTCAATACCATGTGGTATAATACCGAACCAGTATTGTACCATACAGTTAGCAGACCGGTGTAGGTCACGACACTAGTTCGACGAACCTTGTATCAAGGTTTTCATTGTGTTCTCTTGTCTCTTTTGTACCTCCAAAATCATGCATGCCCTTTGTCTACATTAAAGGCCTCTATCTTTCCACAATTATACCCCTTGCTTTGTGAACATTCTCCCTCAAGCCCCCTAACTCAATCACATAAAATGTATTGGTTATATGAACCTTCCATGTGATGATGACAAGTTTCAATTTTGATTTTCCTTTTCCAACCACATCTATTAATACAGCGTCTTCTTCTTGAGTCACTGCCTAGGTTTTTAACATCTTGTCATATATCACTCAACCCCATTGAGCACCCTAGGATATATCAAAATTACTCTTTAACTGCATAATGTCCTTAAACATCAGATGCTCGGCCAACTGTCACCCTATCACAATAAATGCACCTAAATACTTCGTCTCAATTATCTGTAATCAAGGCCCGCAAGATTTTGGTTCTCTCTTTAAAAATTAACCAAATATTTCTTAAAAAAACAGATGTTGTCAAGTTAATACTTGTAAGCCATAGGATTTAATAATAAACATACATATTAAGTATAGGATATATTTTTAGGAAAGTTCTGTATCCCAAGACTATCATAAAATACAAGTATTGGGAAGTTTATCTAGTACAGTGAACTTTTAACGAAAATGACAAAAGAGTATAAAATAAAAGATAGTAAAAAGAGGATAAATAACACAGAGAGAGTGAGCACAATAGAATGCAAGACAAATATTCTTGAATGGCAAATTTTTGAGGTGATGTCTTGTATATGTATGTCATATTGAGAAATTATAGGATACTGGTTTTCTTATTTACATTCATATGAAGTCTTTTAAAAAGATACTCAAAAAAGAGAAAGGAAAAGTGTAGGTTAGAGATTAGTTAGCCTAGCCCAACAGAATGCATTACTTCACAAATGTCAACATCCATAAGGAATGGTTTACCTATACAGTTTTGGGGAGTGTTAAGTGATGGACACTTGGAAAGTACTTATATATATTTCATTTTGGATCCTTTGTGTTCGTACTTTGGTAGTCACATATATGTGTTTCCAATTTTAACATATTTTAGTAGACTCTTGCTAACAAAATAGTTAACGTTCATAGTTGGCAAGTGCTCATTCATCACTATTTCAAGCATGAGTCTTTCATATATTGTCAGCATTGTGTTAGGATGACAATGACATGCAACACAAGAGGATAAGCTATGTTTCATTAGAAGATGACTGTGTATTATTTTATCCAGAAAAGGAATCCATACAATTATGCCAGCTTATACCTCTTGTGTTATGGTTCACCTCACTTTGATTTGTCAGTTTGTAAAAATTTCTACTTCACAAAATCAGAACACTAGATAAATGTTCCTGAAAGATACATAACAAGTGATCATGACATCAAATAGCATATTTAGCAGCAAAATGCATGAACTTAAAAATGCAAATTCTTCAGTTATTTATCTATTATCAGCACTCAAATAAGGGAATAATCTTTAGGTTGACTCATTAATATAAAGTGGTTTGAAAAACTCATAAGATCTCATGGTCCACTGAACCGAGCAATTCCAAACTAGGCCGAACTACCCGGTTCACTCTGTAACGAACCAGCATGGAACTGGCATGATTCAGCTAATATTTTCAGAAAATGTCATGAACTGGTACGAACCGCTCGGTTCGGAGCGGAACCGGTTGGAACTGGTTCGCCCTCTCTTTCCAAAAGGCTTGAATTTATAGTTGGCTAAACCAGGGTGAGCTGGATAGCTCATACCGAAACGGTAGCCAACCAGTATGGTTCCTGGTACCAGTTCAACTAACCATGTAAGATCCAAAAAGACAAACTCATCTAGTTAATTGTACTGTCAATGATGACAAAACAAGTGCATAAGTGGTAAAAGGACATTGGACCTTTGTGAAGAATTTTTGTGCATGACTCCTAATCTGCACAGCTGTCTTTGTTCCTATATGCTCTGTAACACAGAAGACAAAAGGGTGAAACAACACGTTTCAGGAAACTTTATATACATTATATTTCTTATAAAGGGAATTTGACATGTCTAAATACTTGGTACAGAATATAAGGAATAGCCAATTTGGCTAGTTCCCATAGAAAATCTTGAAAAAAATCTAGGAGAAACTAAAACAGAATCGATAACCTTCAATCCGCTGCCAAGCTCTCCCATACAGTTTCAGAGCTTCAAGGAACCTGTTATGCTCCTCCTCTGTCCACCTCTCTCGCTGCTTCGTGATCGTGTAAGGCTTCCTAGTCTATATTCCCATTGACGTACATGTAACCAAAAAAATCCCTTTCAGCATCAAGAAAAGCAAGAGCATACGGGGAAAATATCCATAACTCACCTTCACAACCAACTCTTCCCTCAAGGAATTTGATTCCATTTCCAAAACTCCTAATTTCCGCAGAGCAAACAGAAGAAAATAACCACAGATCACTTCGAGTTTAAATCATCCACAAACAGCAGCAATCCTCCCTCCATGTCTCCCACCAGTCGCTCCATTTGCCGGAAATAGTACCTCATAGCTCAACAAAATCTACTCCAAAATCAAGAAACCAAAAACAAAATTCAAGAACTCATCCAATAAAAACAACCCAGTAATCCACAAACCACTACCATCAAATTCCTCACCAAACCGAATCAATCCAGTCGTCAAGGTCTAGAAACAGATCAAGAAACAAGAAATCAGCAGCCGTAACCAGTAATTTCTCAAGAAAGACCAAGAAATCACGGAAAACCAAACCCTAGGCAAGAACTCACCTCGGGCACCGCCATGGGCGAATCAAGAACGCCTGCACATTATCCCTTCTTCCTTCTCCCACAGGCCACAAGCCCCCCACATCTCCAACTAACCAGCGATCGAATCTATAGGTGGGTAAACTAAACTCTCTTCAAGAAGAGGGAGGGGGGAAAGAGAGAGACAGAGAGAGAGAGAGAGACCGAGGTCGGCGGCAATGGCGTCTCGCGCCAGCTTCTCGGAGAAGAACGGAAGGCTTAAAGCCAGTGACTGGGCATCGCTTTCTCTCTCACACGCACTGGGGGAAGACCAGGAGAAATCTCAGCCACTATAATTTCTTGTGGATTTCCCGGACTCGGGGGGTAATAAAGAAAAAAAATAAAATAAGAGGACCGAGGTCGGGGTTTTATAAACTTGAGGCTGGAAGAGGGCGGGGGGCAAGAGAAGGACCGCGGCGCAGGAGTTGACGCCAAGTGGCGCGAATGTAGTGGCCGGTCCAGAGTCTAAGGGCGCTTTTTGGAGGGAACGAAAAAGACGTGGCGTGCCCTGATCCACAGGAACTGGAGCTCCGTGTTATGGATCCCAATGTACGAGCGTCCGCATAACTTTGTTATGCGGGAGAATGATCTACCAATTAATGCCTTCAACTTTAATTCACACAAAGGTTTATACTAACAACCATTGTAATTATGATATATTTTAGCTTTCTACCATGCTATGTTGTACGCTAGCTACTAAATTGGCTGCATTGAGACCATATATAAAAGCTCATATTACTTGATTCGATCTCAACCCATAATATTACTTGACTCGAACCAATCATCTCATTTTACTGGGCCTAAGCTCATATAGTTTTGAGTTTCATATTGTACGATATAAGTTATACTTTTATAGTTTTGGATTAAATTACATGGTATAACAAAATAAATAAAATAACAATATAAATTATTGGTTCAATGTCACACATTTATCCCACAAATCTACCATTCATATGTAATATATATAATATATGCTTTTTTTGATCTAATGGATTGAGGAGCCCTGATTCGAAACATATCTAGCATGTCGGTTTGTTGAGATTGGTTAACCTTACCCAATCCATAAATTTTAAGGGTCAGATCTGACTTGAGTACGTTGGTAAGGTCAAAAATTTCTATTTCTAAATATAATAAGAGGAAATAGTAACTATCATTTTAACAAGTTATTTTGTGCTATAATAATTGATTATAAGATAGATTTGTTTAGCAACTTGCAATTCAAATTTTTAATATTTGTCAAAAGATGTTTTTACTATATACATGACAAATTTTGTATAATAATTTATTTTTATTATTTTTATATGATATTTTTATACTAAATAATATAATAAACATTATTAAAATATTAAATAATTTTAGATTATATAATGAAATAAATAATAACTATTATCAATATCATAATGATAAATAACGATAATTTATTGGATCTCCCTTAGAAATGAATAATAATTGAAACCTTTATTCATCCCAATCGTCCCTGCAAAGATGGGGTATCATGTCTTATTTCTTGTGTTAGAGGAGGAATATTCAGGTTTTTAAATCACATTCAACCACCATATGAGAGACCCCAGTCATCCCCAACTTTTCAGGCTTCTTGGATCTTCCACCTCTATTTCAGGATGATAAAATGATACAAATAAGAGAAAGAATAAAAAGAAATAAAAAATTGACAAAGAATTTTTGGCATGCAACTGCAAACTAAGAAGATATTAAATTTTTATAGAATCTCTTTTTTTTGGTGGAATTCTTATAGAATTTCTAAACAATTCTCATCTACACCTACAAACATACGAAAAATGTAGTGGCAACCAATTGGCGATGACCTGCAATATATCGAAGTATGGTTGCTTGAATATTAATTCTATAGATCGGCAATTATTATGTTATAAATTATAATAAATCATCCCTTCAATGTAATTTGAGTATGTATGCATAATTATCATGTCAAATGAATTAGATAGATAATATCTAATGGCACTAACTAGAATTAAGGCATTTTTACGAAGATGAAGCCATCTATTTTACATGAAGTAATAAAATGCTTATTGTTGGAAAGAAAAACACCAATCACATAAGGAGTAGTGTTCGGGGAAAAACTAAGTTATCCCAGAACAACCTGCGGGCACTCGACCAGGAGGCACCCGACCAGAAGGCGCCCGACCAGAGGGTGCCCGACCAGAGGGCGCCCAACCAGAAGGCGCCCAACCTGAAGGCGACTAGCTCAGCTCGAAGCCCGACCAAATGCTGGACTCCGAGACGCCCCGTCATAGTATTCGACCTCGGTCTAATCTCCTTTGGGAGCCTAGTTTCAAAAGCCCAACCTCACCGCTCACCTACTAACGTCACGCCCTTCCGTAGCTCAACCGGAGACCATACCCTGCTTCGCCATCAACAATTAATGCGCATGGCCTGTTCTGTTCTCCGGCTCACTCAACCATTAAAGCGTATGGCCTCTGCTGATCTCCGGCTGACTCAACCATTAAAGCGTATGGCCTCTGCTGATCTCCGGCTCACTCAGCCATTAAAGCGTATGGCCTCTGCTGATCTCCGGTTCACTCAACAATCAATGCGCTTGTTATGTACGGATCTCAAGCCCTCCACGGCAGGCAGTTGAACTACTCCGCCACGTCTGATCAGCCACGATGACTCACTGACTCCGATTTGATCTCCCACGACACTATATTAATGCACACGATCGTGTTCAATTATGACCAAAAAAGAACCATTTGCCCCATCACTTCACAGGTAATACAATACCCCTCAATAAAAGGAAAACCCTTCCACCTTAGAGGGGGTTGGACTCAAAAACCCAGAAAAAGCATATCTCCCCTCTCCTCTTACATATTAGCCCCCTCTGACTTAAGCATCGGAGGGCCGGCGCCGGAAACCCTGGCCACCGGCTTGTTGCAGGTCTTCCGAAGAACGCCGCCCGCCGACGGACCGCCTCCTCCTGCCATTCCAGCACCGAAGCTCCTCCTTCTCAACCGACGGTCGCCTCCGGATCTAATTTCCAGCAACAGTTGGCGCTAGAGGAAGGGCCCGAGTTGCGGCCATAAAGTTGAGAAGTAAAGGAGCCTCTAATGTCTCCCGGCGTCTCCCACAAAGCTCCGGACACTCTGTTCGGAACTCGCCATCTCCGGCTGATCCAACTCCCCAGGTCCAGCCGGAACAATTCAACATCCTGGTCCAGCAGGTTCAGGCCTTGGCCACCGTTGTTCAAGGACTGCAACGTGGGGAAGCCCCACCTATGCCGCCTTCGCATGCCCAGCTCCGGCCAGTGCTCCCCCTAAATGGACCGGTGCCCCAAGGCCAAGATCTTCACGGCTCCTCAAGGGCCAACAACGAAGAGCGATGCTGTCGCCAAGACTTGGCCAGGGCGTCTCATCGGAGAGAATTGCCGGGGAGGAGCATAGACAGGAGGCTACAGTTTTCGGAGGCCGAGTCGGACCCGGACCGCCGTGAGCCGGAGCAGACTACCATGGCAATCCCCCAGGTTGGGGAACTCGACAGGAAGGTCGAGAACCTTGAGCGCCAGATTGAGGCCCTTCACAACAGAAAGGTAAGGCGCGAGGGCGACTTTGAGTTTACCACCAAGGATAAGCCGGTTCCACCCAGATTCAAAATGCCCCAAGTGGAGCCCTACAATGGGACTACCGACCCTCTCGATCATCTGGAGAGCTACCGAGCCCTTATGGCATTGCAAGGATCTTCGGAGGCTGTGCTCTGCAAGGCCTTCCCAGCAACTCTTAGGGAAACGGCTCGGCTTTGGTTTTCTGGGCTAAAGCCGAGCACGATCTCCTATTTTGAGCAGCTCGGCAGGCAGTTCGCCTCCAACTTTGCTGCCAGCCAGCGCCAGCGGCGAACGTCGGACTCCCTCCTGAATGTCAAACAGCGGGAGGGGGAATCTCTCAGGGAGTACCTCGACCGCTTCACCGCTGCAACCTGGGAGGTTCGCGAGCTCGACCAGTCGATAGCCATGTCGCCGCTGAAGACTGGAGCTCGCTCCTACAGATTTCTCTTCTCTATCGAGAAGAGCTTCTCCGCTGACTTCACCGAAATGCTGACCCGAGCTCGGAAGTATGCAAAGGCCGAGGAGGCCATTGCCTCCAGGCGGGGTGCGACCGAGCAGGCTTCAAAGAAGCAGAAGAAACACCACAAGGAGCGCGGCCATCAGAGAAGCCGGTCTCCCTGCCGAAACAAAAATTTGTCGTGGCTAAGGAGTCCACCTCGGTAGCAGGGACAACGCAAACCAAGGTCCCCGCCCCGACTAAGGTCTCTAGCACGGCCACGGGTACCACCAGGGAGGTATGAAAATTACACTCCCCTCAACGCTCCCCGGATAGAGATCCTAATAGAGATCGAGGGCCGAGATTATTTCCGGCCTCCACCCGATAAGGGATCCCGGAGCTTACCGCAATCCTAGAAAGTATTGCCGCTTCCACCGAGACCACGGTCATAATACGGAGGATTGCTTCCAGCTCCGGGACGAGATCGAGGCACTCATCCGTCATGGAGTGCTGAACCGGTTTGTACGGAACCGGCGCGAGGAAAGGAAGCCAGCAAAAAACGCCGAGCAGCCCGAAGATCTGAATGCCAACCGACCCATCGCAGGCACCATCAACACCATCGGAGGAACCTCGGTCGGAGGGCCAGCCAATGAAAGGGATCCCCCGAAGCGCCTGCGCACTTTTGAAGCCATCTCGTTCTCGGACGAGGACTTGAAAGGAGTTGAAACTCCTCATGATGACGCTGTGGTCATCTCTATGATTGTAAATAAGTTTGATGTAAAACGTGTCTTAATAGATAATGTGATGACCCAAAGATTGATTTAAAGATTGATTTTGATGATCACAAAACCTTGAAGTATAAATACTAACGTTTGTGTTGCAAGGAGAAAGATAGTTATTTTGCAAGGAATATAGCAAGTTGGAAGAACACAAGAAAGCCTCCAAAGCTCTCAAGAAAAGTTGGAAGAAAGCTACAATTTATTGACCCAAGTTTCAAGTTCAAAGGACTCAAGTTGGAAGAGCAAATTCAAAGAAAAATCCAAAAGAATAGTCCTCGAGTCGACTCCTGGATAGTACGAGTCGACTCCAGGGAGTAACAAGGCAGAAACACAGAGAAGCTATTTTGGACCCTGAGAGCCGAGTCGACTCCTGAGGAACTCGAGTCGACTCCGATGGTTGGCAGGTCGACTCCAAAGGAAGCTAGAGTCGACTCCCAGAGGAAAACAAGCAAAAAGTCAGAGAGCCAATTTCAGACACTGAGAGCCGAGTCGACTCCCGCAAAATCCGAGTCGACTCCGAGGCAGCGCAACCCCAAAGACAGAAGACGGCATTTTCGTCCCTGAGAGGCGAGTCGACTCCAAGACAGTTCGAGTCGACTCCAAGGCAGCGCGACCCCAAAAGACAGAAGACTGTTTTTTGGATACTGAGGGCCGAGTCGACTCCAAGACAGTTCGAGTCGACTCCGAGACAGCACGAGCCAAAAGACAGAAGCTCGGGAGTTCGGACTCTGAGCACCGAGTCGACTTCCAGAATTTCCGAGTCGACTCGAGTAAGCAAAGTTGAAAAATGCATCCATGGATTCCTTGGGATGAGCCGACTCCAAAAGTGCAAGGTCAGCTCCAGATTTTGACGAGTCGACTCCGGGTTAAGTCGAGTCGACTCCCAGTCGAGAAGACCACTTTAATTCAAATCTGGAACAGTTGCCGAGCCGACTTCAGAAAAGCATGAGTCGACTCCTGCTACAGTCGAGTCGACTCCAGATCGCGCGAGTCGACTCCGATCCCAACGGAAACTTTGTCAGGAGTTGCAGACTGTGGACAACGGCTCTATTTTTGTCTCTAACGGCTAGATTTCTGGTTCCACGACATGTAAAGCTATAAAATCAAGAGGAGAGCTAGGGAAGACGGTATGGAAGTGGGAGAGAACATTTAGGGAAGAGATTTCAAAGAGATTACAAGGGAAATCTCCCATAAGCACAAAAGGGCCATCCAAAGCGAAACAGAGAGAAGAAGAGCATCCAAGTGAATCCCAAAGCTTCCTCTCCATCCGTGTGCTGCCTCGGTGATCCTCTACTTCGTGCCAAATCAGAAGAGGGTCAAGTAAAGAAGAAGCCGAGCTCCTTCATCTTCAAAACTCGTTTAAGGGCTTCTCTTTACTCTATTTGTTCATATTGTTATATTTGCTTGTTTAAGAAGCTTTGATTTGTTTTAAACCTTTGTTTTAATATCTTGTAACTTGATTCAATCAAGGGATTGAATCAAGGGGTTAAGATTTGTTGGTGAGCCAAAGGAGAAAACCAACGGTGTTAGGTTGTGGTTGGTGAGCCTTTGGGAAAACCAACTGGGTTGATTGTGAACCCGAAAAACAATCGTTGTAAGGTTGTGGTTGGTGAGCCTGTGGGAAAACCAACTGGGTTTGATTGTGAATCCGGAAAAACAATCGGTTGGTTCTAGTCGGTGAGCCGGTGAAAACCGACCGAGTTCGTTGTTATCTCGCAAAACAACAAGTTGGGTTGTGAGCTTGTAAAACAACCGGCTGTAATCTGTAGGATTATAGTGAAATTCCCAAGAGGTCTTGGGGAGTGGATGTAGGTGCTGGGGTGCACCGAACCACTATATGTTTGTTGTGTTTGTGATGCTTTTTGTCATTGTCTATCTTGCTCACTTACTTACCTAGATAAATTGCCTGCTTAGCTCTTCTTCGTGCATCCTTTAGTTGCAAGCATATTCAATTTACTTAATCAAGTCTCATTCAATTGAATTGCATACTTGGGCAAACCTAGACTAATCTTTTATTGAATCCGCTGCTTAATAGTTGATTAGATTAGAATCATACTCTTGCTAAATTTAAATTTCACTAAGCATCCATACAACTTAGCTTAATTAACTCTAAAAGATTAGAAGTAGTTTAAAAGTTTTTAAAAGACCCAATTCACCCCCCCTCTTGGGTTGTCACCTTGGGCAACAAGTGGTATCAGAGCAGGTGCTCAAAGATTATTTGTAGTCTTAACCGACTAGAGCCAAAGATCATGACAACCCCACATAACGTATTACTTGCTGAGGGACTTTCCACAAACAGACCTCCACTGTTTGATAGATCTAACTATATTCAATGGAAAGCTAGAATGAAAATCTTTACTCAATCACAAAACTATGAGTTATGGAATGTCATAACAAATGGCCTACACACACCCACGAAATTAATTGAAAGTATGTTCGATAAAAATTTGGCTGAACTAAATGCTAAGGCTATGAACCTTCTCTACTGTGCATTTAATAAAAATATTTTCAACCAAATTTATATATGTTCATCTGCCAAACAAATATGGGATACTCTTGAAGCAACTTATGATATTTCCGAAGAACCCCATGTTAGTTTACTTGAGGATAATTGCAAGACTAACATTGAGCATGCAGGAAACACTCTAAATCAGGAAGAAAGATTCAAAAGCTTCCTAAAGACAAAGAAGAAGAGGAAGCTAGAAGAAAGGAAGAAAGAGATAAAAAGGAAGAAAGCCTTGACCAAGAAAGAGTCAAGCAAGAAATTAAAAGTTAGGAGCAACAATGATGATATTAGCTCCAAGGAACTACAAGAGGTAACTAACTCGTGCTTTATGGCACAAGAAGACAAGGTAAAATCTGAATCTACTCTTACCTCAAATGATTTTCAAGAAGAATTCTCTTATGATGAATTATTAAATGCTTTTCATGATTTGTATGGTGAATGTAGAAAATTAGCTGTGAAGAATAAAAATCTTAAGAAACTAAATCTGAAAATTTCAAAAGAAAGAAATTCTAATGATGAAATACAAGATAAACTAAATTCTGAAAATGAAATTTTAAGGTTAAATTCAGAACAATTAATTCAGAAAAATCAGAATTTAATTAAAGAAAATCAAAACTTAAGTAAAGAAATTAACCAATTGAAGTCTTTTATTAACAAATTTACTGTAAGTTCAGAAAGATTAAAAATGATGTTTGAAAGCCAACATGCAGATTTTGATAAATCAAAATTTGGCTTAACTCCTTCACTTAGCAATGAATCCCTAAAGAAAAAGGTTATCAATTCACCAAGCAAACCATTAAATAAGATAACTTATTTCAAACATGAAAAGAATGGGCATAACAACTTTACCTATCGTTCTAACATAATTAAATCAAGTAGTAAAGTTATTACAATTAAACAAATTTGGGTTCCAAAAGGAACTATATGTCCTAACTCTCAAGAACCCAAGCAAGCTTGGGTACCCAAAATGAAAATATGAGGATGTAGATTAAGGTGTGCCAAGATACCCATGAAACAAATAGAACTTTCATACAAATGGGTGCTCTAGACACACATTAAAGAGTGAAACTTAAAATACACTTATAATAATAATAATAATAATAATAATAATAATAATAAAATTAGTAATCCTTGCATCTCATCATTATTTTTGCTTTAGTATTTGATTAAAATATGAATTGCATGTATTGATCAATTTTGTGATATAGAAAATACTTTTGGAAATATAATCAAATCACTTCATTTTATAGTATACTTTACTCACTATTGGATAAGTTGCTAAATGATTAATCAATTTATTAAGAATAACTCTATGAATTCTCTATATGCTTGATTGAGAGTTTTTATCCATGGCATTATTGTTTATTGATCATAGATATGATAATGTGTACTTGGTGTGCTTTTGAATATATGCACTATGAATACCAAGATTAAAGAAACCATCTTTGGCATATAAAATCAACTCATGCTAGTATGTACTTAATCTCAAAAGACCTTGCCATTGGCTTACTTAGATTATCTTCTGAAAGGTCAAAGTTTGCTATGCATGCTAACTCAGGAAACAAACGAAAATCAATTTCTAAATCTAAAGATGTTGTTTCCATCACTAAGTTTTCAAAAGCTTACATTGGATTTGTTCTTGGCAAATAAAATTGAAATATTTTCTGTATTTGCTAAATCTTGTAAAAGTGTTTCAAATGATAAAGGTTTCCAAACTATGAAGATAAAGAGTATCATGGCACAGTGTTGAAAACCAAAATCCTGATAAAGTTTATACAGAAATTAATTATTTCAGCACCAAGGACACCATAAGTAAAATAGGGTTAATAGAATTCTTGAAGAAATGAAAAAGACAATTGTGTATGATAGTCATCTACTTAAATATTTTTTTTAAGCTATCATCACTGCTTGTCATACATATGATTTCTATTAGATCTATTTTTGATGAAAACTCCTTTTGATCTTCTGAAAAATAGAAAATGATCTATTGCATATCTTTCATATTTTTCAGTAACTTATGATATGCTTGATATGGTCTTTTGAAAATAATGCCAAATCTGATACAGATATTTTTGTCTTTGGATATCATTCATCAAGCAATGCATATAGAACATTCATGAAAAGATTCTAGTTGTAGAAATATGAATTCATTTTATTCTCTATGAGACTAATGATTTATTATCAAGATACTAAAATTAGATTATATATGTATATGGTTAATCTTTTACATATAACAATCTGAAAACTTGTTAATAATTAGAACCAAATTGAGTTTTTCAGAAATGCACTCAATAAAGAAAAATTGATAACTACTAAAAGACTAAATCAAGAAAAGATGAAATAGATCTTGATGAAATTCTTGCATGATTAGAAGTAAAGATCACCATTATCATCTGCTTGCTTTATGAGCTTTATATTCTGTCAAATGAATGTGTAGAATACACTCCTATGTGGTTATTTCATTAAAAAATGATCTATGTAAAATAACCACCTTATTTGAAAACACTCATTACAAATATGATAAAGCAATTTGTGATTTGGAACAAGCATCAAAAGCATGATAGAATAATTATTTAATAGACCAGACTGTGTGATCATTATGTGCCCTTGTGCAAGACTTCAATCTAACTCTAATGAATCATAATTTATTGATAACAAATGAATCATAATCTGAATTTTGATAGAAACAACTGTTTAAGATAAGTTGATTAAAACTTAGCTAGCGTGTCTTATTGATAATTATCTTAAGCAAATAAAATCTAAACTAAATTGATTTTGAAATAAGAAATTGATTTGACCTTGATAAATCTTCATATTGCCTCACATGCTTGTCCTGAACCATCTTGGTTAATGAAACTATCTCTTTAGTTCAAGTGATATGTGCTTGCTTATACTTAGGCAATCTCTTGAGTAAAGTGACTCAACATTCAACTAGTGTCATATCTTGTATTGAGTCATCTAGTTAAAAATATGGTAGATGAATGTTTTGTATCTTGAAGAAACTAATGACTTTCTTTCAAGAAAGAAAAGGAGTTTGCAGGATCCTTGAGCAAGAAAATGGAAGATTTCAACTTGAAGGACACCTCCATAAAAGGTACAATAAACATTCACATGCAAACAAGGAGAGGACTTTCTTTAGCCAAAAGGTTACACATAAGAAATCTAGTAGGTATTTGACTTGAAGAATGCAGAATGATTCGGTAATTTTAGATACCTCTCTCATAAATTAGCTGAGCAAAGTCATTAACTTAAATCTTACTATGGCATGATTAAAGTCTTTAATTATTAATTTCTTGATATCATGTCTATATATGTATTGATTGACTTGTGCTTTTAGAAATTATTTCATGGTTTGCCCAAACTAAAATATATCTTTACCTATGTCATAACCATGAACTACACAAGTTTATACTTAGAATTTTGATTTAAAATGACTTGTGAGAAGCTATGAATTCTTGAGCATAATGAAAATGTGTTTGCATGATATACCTCTATATGATACATTTGATTATTTCTTTATTTTGCTCTTTCAAGAAAATTACTTGAGAATAACAAAAAGAAAGAGAGATAAAGGAGAGATAATGGATATTATTCAAGAGAAGTAAAATCTAAGTAAAGGCAAATACTCCAATCTTAAGAAAAAGCAAAACAAGCGTAATATATTCACCACATTTGTAAGACTTGTGTGAGCATTCTTTTGGAAGGATAAAATCCGTAATGAATTATACTTAAATAGAGGGAGAGTTTAAAGTAAATATTTTAACCTTTCTATATTGCTCATCATAGGGATGGTGCCAATGGGGAGGCTAGTGGTAGTACCCGGCACTATTTGACCCAACTATTCGGTGTAGGGCATATTAGGGACGGCACAAGAGGGAGGCTAGTGGTAGTACCTCGTGCCCCTTCCAACTCCACCGGATAGGGAGCAAATAGAGTATAGAGCATAAGAAAGTAAAAATGAATGACAAAGTAAATGAAAGTATATAAGAAGAATCAAGTCAAGCTTTAATCACTTGAAAACACATTTCAAGGATGAAATCAGTGCAAAATTATATTTAAATAGGGGGAGTTTATTTGAAAAGAATTGATTTTGATCCTTGACATTCTTTTTCTTATTATTTTAATGCATGACTTAACACATAATATATTTTGCATGTGGCATGATGTCTTGAATTATGAGTTCTCAATATTTTGTAATGCTCCATGCTTGGATAATTTGATTGAATGTTTGAAATACTATATGAAGTTATTTTATGGTATTATTGAAAAGAAATTTTAAATTTGTCGTTCACAATCATCTTTGAAATCTGAAAGTTGAATAAATTTGTAAAAAGGAGAAGAGAAGTATATCTCTAATTAGGCAAAATGAATTGATTTTGTTTTATCTTTCAACTTGCCTAACCTTGGTATATAATGTTCTAATTCATACCAAAACTCAACATAAATACAAATATTCTGAATATGCTCTTATATGTTTGAAATATGTGTTTTCAATAGTAATGATTTAAGATGAGCTACAATGTGGAAGATACATATCTCAAATTATGATTTTGAAAGCCTCTATTGAAAATCTTTATGAAATTCAGAATCTGATTTTGTATAAAAGCTTAAACTCAATATGATTTATAGATAAAAGCTACAGTTTAAGAAAAATAGAGAAATTCTGATGCCTTGATTGTTTGCCCCGATACGCATCTGAAACATATCATTTCTTATCTTTAAAGTGTACTAATATTGGTCCAAATGATGTGTCTTTCGATGATCTTGATTGCAAACAAAAAAAAAAAAATTTCTAAATATATGATTTTATTTTGATATTAAAAGATTTATTATGCTTCATGTATACATTGCTGAAAAACTATGATTAAGAATTTGAGCTCTATAAATATATATACCTCAATGGTAATCTATATGTTTTTCTCTCCTACATTCTTAAAGACTTCCATCAGAATATATATAGAGTGAATGATCTTAAAGCTAGAAATATTTCAGCTCACTCAAACGATTCTAAAAGAAAGAAAATGTAAATGCTTTTGAAAGAAACTGAGCTTCAAATGAATCATTTTCTGATTAATATTTCTATACATTTTCTCTAAGATTAAGAGAAAGCATAACTTATTCTTGAAGGATTAGAAAGAGTAATTGCTACAAATTTTGAATAACACTAGATTACTCTACATTCTCGATATCATAGAAAAGAATGATTAAAGAAGAATGCATCTTTTGAGGGGGAGCTTTAGATATTCAGTATCTCATACCTTGATTTTTATGGATTGATTTTGATGAACCTCCTTATATTGCAAGACTTGCTTTAATTATATAATAAGTTTATACCTTGTGATGAGTTCTATAAAGGTTGTCTTATCTCAAACATTGAGTCTTATGAAAATAAGCTGAAACTTATAGAAAATATATATTTTTTTTGAGATTGACAATTTTATTGAACATTATCTTCAAATTTTAAACTCTTAAATGGAATGATCAATTGAGGGGGAGAAAGAAAATCTCAGAAGGAGAGATCTTATGGAACTTAATCGCATAAATCTATAACTAAAGGAGAGAGAAAGCATACTAAATGAAAAGTGATCCTAATGCTCTCCAAAATGTATCATCTGAAATTTAAATATACAAATCTTTATGATACACCTTGAGGCTTGTTATTTGATTAATATATCTTATGCATAAATCATGAACCAAATTGCAATTCAAACAGTTGATCTTAAGAGCCTCTAACTTAATGAAAAAGGGAGAGAATTATGTGTTGAATTTTCTTGAGTATCTCTTAGAAAACCTATTTTTGAAATTTACTGATGAGGTCTCATTGGCTTGTTCTTTAGAACTTCAATTTTTGTGCCAATTCATTATTATATGTACCAAAATTTTTTTTAAGGATTAAAGTTTTTATAAGAACCTTCAAAACTTTGAATTTTATGTATGCTCTAAGATATATCATAAATTGCATGAATTCATGTTTTTGGCATTTATGCCACAATATTTTTACACCATAAAAGAACTTTGCAATCATACTTAATATACTGCACTTATACTCTGAAAATTAATTAAATTGCTCTCATGTTGATAAAATACTTAATATATTGGGCAAAAGATCTTAAATGAACAAGCTTTCATACTTATTATTGAAGAGAGGTTAGATTTCCATTCGTGCTTTCTTTGAATATCATTCGTGGTACTTCTTGAATTAACTTAAGAAAGATTCCATCTACACTTGAGTTGAAAACTATCCTTGGAATCACATTCGATGTGTTCTGCTCTGAAATTATCTTAATTGGCTCTGATCTATGCTCATTAATCTTATTCTAATATTATTGCCTTGAGTTATATGATTCATATCCTTGCAATAATTTGAGTAGTCTTATCTTTGTGCTTAATGTTTCACTATCTTTTTGATGTTGTCAAAAAGGGGGAGAAATATCTAAATATATGTTCACAATGCTTTATGTTTTGAATTGAATACAAACCAGCTTAAATTTAGATATGTTGATTATGTTAAGCTGATTAAATCTAAAGCATTATCATGAAGTATGTTTTAAATATATATGTTTTCTACTTCATGCAACTTAGCTATGCACTACTTCTAGAACACAATATATTTTATATTGCATATACTCCAAGTTTTGTCATCATCAAAAAGGGGGAGACTGATGACCCAAAGATTGATTTAAAGATTGATTTTGATGATCACAAAACCTTGAAGTATAAATACTAACGTTTGTGTTGCAAGGAGAAAGATAGTTATTTTGCAAGGAATATAGCAAGTTGGAAGAACACAAGAAGGCCTCCAAAGCTCTCAAGAAAAGTTGGAAGAAAGCTACAATTTATTGACCCAAGTTTCAAGTTCAAAGGACTCAAGTTGGAAGAGCAAATTCAAAGGAAAATCCAAAAGAATAGTCCTCGAGTCGACTCCTGGATAGTACGAGTCGACTCCAGGGAGTAACAAGGCAGAAACACAGAGAAGCTATTTTGGACCCTGAGAGCCGAGTCGACTCCTGAGGAACTCGAGTCGACTCCGATGGTTGGCAGGTCGACTCCAAAGGAAGCTAGAGTCGACTCCCAGAGGAAAACAAGCAAAAAGTCAGAGAGCCAATTTCAGACACTGAGAGCCGAGTCGACTCCCGCAAAATCCGAGTCGACTCCGAGGCAGCGCAACCCCAAAGACAGAAGACGGCATTTTCGTCCCTGAGAGGCGAGTCGACTCCAAGACAGTTCGAGTCGACTCCAAGGCAGCGCGACCCCAAAAGACAGAAGACTGTTTTTTGGATACTGAGGGCCGAGTCGACTCCAAGACAGTTCGAGTCGACTCCGAAACAGCACGAGCCAAAAGACAGAAGCTCGGGAGTTCGGACTCTGAGCACCGAGTCGACTCCCAGAATTTCCGAGTCGACTCGAGTAAGCAAAGTTGAAAAATGCATCCATGGATTCCTTGGGATGAACCGACTCCAAAAGTGCAAGGTCAGCTCCAGATTTTGGCGAGTCGACTCCGGGTTAAGTCGAGTCGACTCCCAGTCGAGAAGACCACTTTAATTCAAATCTGGAACAGTTGCCGAGCCGACTCCAGAAAAGCATGAGTCGACTCCTGCTACAGTCGAGTCGACTCCAGATCGCGCGAGTCGACTCCGATCCCAACGGAAACTTTGTCAGGAGTTGTAGACTGTGGACAACGGCTCTATTTTTGTCTCTAACGGCTAGATTTCTGGTTCCACGACATGTAAAGCTATAAAATCAAGAGGAGAGCTAGGGGAGACGGTATGGAAGTGGGAGAGAACATTTAGGGAAGAGATTTCAAAGAGATTACAAGGGAAATCTCCCATAAGCACAAAAGGGCCATCCAAAGCGAAACAGAGAGAAGAAGAGCATCCAAGTGAATCCCAAAGCTTCCTCTCCATCCGTGTGCTGCATCGGTGATCCTCTACTTCGTGCCAAATCAGAAGAGGGTCAAGTAAAGAAGAAGCCGAGCTCCTTCATCTTCAAAACTCGTTTAAGGGCTTCTCTTTACTCTATTTGTTCATATTGTTATATTTGCTTGTTTAAGAAGCTTTGATTTGTTTTAAACCTTTGTTTTAATATCTTGTAACTTGATTCAATCAAGGGATTGAATCAAGGGGTTAAGGTTTGTTGGTGAGCCAAAGGGGAAAACCAACAGTGTTAGGTTGTGGTTGGTGAGCCTTTGGGAAAACCAACTGGGTTGATTGTGAACCCGAAAAATAATCGTTGTAAGGTTGTGGTTGGTGAGCCTGTGGGAAAACCAACTGGGTTTGATTGTGAACCCGGGAAAACAATCGGTTGGTTCTAGTCGGTGAGCCGGTGAAAACCGACCGACTTCGTTGTTATCTCGCAAAACAACAAGTTGGGTTGTGAGCTTGTAAAACAACCGGCTGTAACTTGTAGGATTATAGTGAAATTCCCAAGAGATCTTGGGGAGTGGATGTAGGTGCTGGGGTGCACCGAACCACTATATGTTTGTTGTGTTTGTGATGCTTTTTGTCATTGTCTATCTTGCTCACTTACTTACCTAGATAAATTGCCTGCTTAACTCTTCTTCGTGCATCCTTTAGTTGCAAGCATATTCAATTTACTTAATCAAGTCTCATTCAATTGAATTGCATACTTGGGCAAACCTAGACTAATCTTTTATTGAATCCGCTGCTTAATAGTTGATTAGATTAGAATCATACTCTTGCTAAGTTTAAATTTCACTAAGCATCCATACAACTTAGCTTAATTAACTCTAAAAGATTAGAAGTAGTTTAAAAGTTTTTAAAAGACCCAATTCACCCCCCCTCTTGGGTTGTCACCTTGGGCAACATAATGGAAGCTCGGCAAACATCTTGTACTATGACGCCTATCAAAAAATAGGGATGACAGAGAACCAGCTTCAGAGAATTAATGCTCCATTGGTCGGATTTACTGGGGATTCAGTCCCAGTGGAGGGCAAGGTTGGCCTCCTGGTCACGGTCGGGCTCGCCCCCCGAGAAAGTACTGTGAGGATGGACTTTCTTGTGGTCCGCCTACCTTCGGCCTACAACGCCATTCTCGGACGACCAGTGCTAAATGCTCTCCGAGCCGTGGTCTCGACTTACCACTTGCTCGTACGGTTCCCCACCGACCAAAGAGTAGGCGAAGTTCGTGGAGATCAGCTGATGGCTAAGCGGTGCTATACGGCAACCCATAAAGCAAAGCAACCGACTAAAGCTGAAGCACCAAGTCATGGCGAACAAACTGCCGAGGTGCCAACCCAAACATCAAATCAGGCGTTGCCCATTGAAACCTTGGAGGTGCGGGACATCACTTGGAAGAAACGGGTGAAACCTGGTGAGCTTCTTACTCAGGTTCCTTTGCAAGAAAATTACCCAGAGCTAACCGTGCAGGTCGGCTCCGGCCTGAGTTTCCTCGAGAGGGACCGCCTGATCGAGTTCCTTCGGACCAACATGAACATCTTCGCCTGGTCGCCCGCCGACATGCCGGGAATTGACCCTGAGGTCATGGTCCACCGGCTCCAAGTGAAGCCAACCTGCAGACCCGTACGACAGAAAAAACGGGGCTCCGCCCTGGAACGACAACGAGCAGCGGCAGAGGAGGTGGACAAGCTTCTCAAGGCCGGTTTCATCCGGGAGATCTTCTATCCGGACTGGCTCGCCAATGTGGTCCTCGTGAAAAAAGCCAATGGAAAATGGCGTATGTGCGTGGACTACACCGACTTGAACAAGACCTGCCCGAAGGATAGTTTTTTCCTCCCCAGCGTCGACCAGCTCATCGATTCCACTTCGAGACATCAGCTGCTGACCTTCATGGACGCCTTCTCGGGATACAATCAAATCCGAATGACACCAGAAGATAAGGAGAAAACGGTTTTCATCACCGACAAGGGCACTTATTGTTACAAAGTGATGTCGTTCGGATTGAAGATAAGGAGAAAACGGTTTTATATTTGTCGTTCCAAAGACTGGTCAGCCAAATCTTCAAAGACCAGATAGGCCGAAACATGAAGATCTATGTGGATGACATGTTGGTGAAAAGCCGAAGCTGAAATCGGATCGAATACTAGTATATTCATATCTATATTTGTTTTGTTTGACAAATATAAATATGGATATAGATGTTAGTCGGATGCAAAAATTTATTTCTGTATTTGTTTTAAACGAATACGGATACAAATCGAATACCAGAATATAAATATAGATATAAATAAAAAATTAAACTTTATGACACAGAATTAAACATATTACTAAATGGATAATAAATCAAATTAATAGTATGTTAATATGATCATTTATTTTTAAAAAAGTTTATGAGTGATATATAAATTAAATAGAATTATAAATATAATCGGATATTCGGATACTGATCGGATAATTATCTATCTATATTCATATCTATTTTTTTTGACGGATATAGATATTAATTAGATGTTCAAATTTCTATTATATCTAGATAAATTTGAATATAAAAATAGGTTCTGATGGATATTATGCGCTCAGTATTATATAGCATTTACATGAGCAACCTAAATTAGCCAGCCTTCACATCGGCGTGACGTTAAAGAAGCCCCACATAAAATCTTATGTGGATTGTAAGGCTGCAAATGGGTCGGGTTGACCCGAGACCCGACCCGGCCCGACCCGCGTAGATCCGATCCGACCCCGAATTTTAGGACCCGCGGGTCTGGGTCGGGTCCTAAAATTGGACCCGAATCATTTTCTGGGTCAGGTCTAGGTTTACCGAACGGACCCGATCCGACCCGAATGGACCCGAAGAGAGAAAGAGAGAGGGGGAAAAAGCAAAAGAGAGTTTTTTTTTCTTTTTTTTTAATGGGTCGTGGCACTATTGGTCTGTCAGGATCCTCTCTCGGTCTATTACACTGTTGATACCTCTGGGTCATGTCTCGTAGCTGGCTTTTCTTTTTTTTTTTTTTCTTCGGTTTTTTGGTTTCTGTTTTTTTTTAACTTTTACAGGGAGGAAGTGAGGGAACACCGAACTGAATATGGGTCATGTGCCAGTTTTCTGCAATGGAATTGGATTTTGGAAGAAGGTCTGGGATTTTTTTTGTCCTCGTGAGAGGGGAGCTGGGAGACACCAAGTTCCGTCCAATCAGTCACATGGACAAAAAATAGTGTGATTTGAAATTTGGCTTGTAGACCGACTTAGTTAGTAAGTTGGGGCCATCTGTTCTAACTGGAGATCAATTGCAAGTCATTCAAGTCATGGGTCACCCAGCACCTCATAATTATGATATGACCAAATTAGATTTGCCCAAATTCTTCCCCAAAAATACAAAAAAATTGGATCCAATTCGGATCCGAACCCGACCCGACTCGGACTCGGACTCGATCCGGACCCAACTCGGACCCGATCCGACCCGATCTTCAACCGGGTCGGGTCTAGATCCAAATTAGGACCCGAACAAAAAATCGGATCGGATCGGATCCGATCCGACCCAGGATCCGACCCGACCCAACCCATTTGCACCCTACTGGATTGCAACAGCGTAGTGGAATTATTTGCGGAGGATAATCCATCTTTCTGGGTCACCTAGGATCCGACCCGACCCAACCCATTTGCACCCTACTGGATTGCAACAGCGTAGTGGAATTATTTGCGGAGGATAATCCATCTTTCTGGGGCCCACAGGTTTGTTGGCGCCCAGGCCTCACCCAGGTCCAACGCATGTCACAGGGCGCAGGCTTAGCCAATAGCAACCGGACACATGGCGCAAGAAATGGATATAGGAAACGGTACCATTTGCCAATCCTCGTTTCCTCTGTAATATTGGGGGAATCCAGTTTAAAAATTAATGAAATAGCTATTTTTTTTTTTTAATTTGTATGAAAACTCAATTCTCAAGCAATTATTATTATTAATATTTTCCATTAAACAATTTTCAAGCATTTATACTGCACCACTTTCTTCTCCGCCATAGGTATGTATTCTATGATAATTAGAGATTGATACTATACACAAAGACTATGTGGATTATTGCATATCAATCCACCACTAATTGTGCACAAATATGGATAGGAAAGAAGATGATTGCTCGCGTAAGCTCTCTCTTTCAAACCAGCAATTTTGATAGTCGACAAACATAGACTTCGAATATCATAGGTACCGAGATAACGCGGCCTAGGATGCAATGATTTTTCTTTTTTTATTACAATGCAAATTCAGTTGAATCGGAATCCTCTCAGCTCAGGTTGAATGAAGAAGGATCTAGCTAGCTTCTCAATCATTTTGTTCATGTATTGCATGATAGTTTTGGTTGAACGCAGCCCACATAATGTGCGGACATCTACTAGTTATTATTCAGAGTCTCTTCAATCATGTTGCTGCGAGGGGATGATCAAAACTTAAACCAGTCAACAAAGAAATAAAGGTACGAAGAAAAAAGTGACTCCGTTTTGACAAACTTATCACTTTATTGTACTCATTCAGAAACGCCTTTCCCAGACAACCATTTACCACAAGGGAGAAATAAAGCCACGACATAGAAAACCACGTACAAGGTGGAAGATGTCCACCACTTACCAAATAAAAAATGTTAAAGCAATCAAATACAAATAAAATAATCGAATGAAAACGAAAACCAAGTTTGAAGTCGGCCTCGTTAGGTGACGAGGTGGTTGGAATAGCCAAGAACCCATATGCACCCCCTTCCATAGATATAAGCCGCTCCCCGCCAGCCAACTCTCCACTCCCTCTCCAAGAGACCACCACCACCATCACCACCACCACCACCACCACCACCAACAACAACAGCAAAAGCATGGGGTCCATCAAGAACCAGGCGGTGCCGCCGCCGTCGCGGGACGAACAGGCGGCGGACGAGGCGGCGTGCATGTATGCAGTGCAGCTGGCCAGCTCCTCCATCCTACCCATGACCCTTAAGGCCGCCATCGAGCTCGACATCCTCGAGATCATCGTCAAAGCCGGCCCAGGTGCGAAGCTCAGCCCGGCCGAGGTGGCGACCCAGCTGCCGACCGAGAATCCCATGGCCGCCACCATGCTGGACCGCATGCTCCGCCTTCTCGCCTCCTATAACATCCTTACCTGCTCGGTGGAGATCGATGCCGATGGGAAGCCGTTCCGTCGATACGGCGCAGCGCCGGTGTGCAAGTGGCTGACAAAGAACAAGGAAGGGGCGTCCATGTCCGCTCTGACCCTCATGAACCAGGACAAGATCCTCATGGGGAGCTGGTAAAGAGTTGATACAAAACCATTTCTTTTTCTTTTCTTCTAAAAAAAAACCGCTATGGTCAAGAAAATGTGACCTTACTCCTTTCTGAAATGCTTCCTCCATTTTTCCGTGGAACTTTTTTGAAATGAATGAAGGGGTTCTTTGACTTCCCGTTTCCTTGACAAGGCCTTTTGATTAATGGATAGCGGCTTTAGGTTCGCATCTAAATAAATTTTTAAGTAGGGCAATGATCTAGTTAGCTGACAATAAGTTGTCTTGTGTAAAGAATAAGAGATAATATGAAATTCATACTCTCTTTTCATCACAAAAATTAAAAGAAAGTACACTATGTTTGATCTCTTTTTAAATTGTCCTCAACAACAATAATAGGTACTACTTGAAGGATGCAGTCTTGGATGGAGGAATTCCCTTCAACAAGGCCTATGGCACGACGGCATTTGAGTATTATGGTACCGACCCTAGGTTCAACAGGGTGTTCAATGAGGCCATGAAGGACCACTCCACCATCACCACCATGAAGCTCTTGGAGTTCTACAATGGCTTTGAAGATGTTAAGGTGCTTGTTGATATCGGCGGGGGCATCGGGGCCACCATCAACCTGATCACCTCCAAGTATCCCCACATCAAGGGTATCAACTTCGATCTTCCTCATGTCATCTCCGAAGCGCCGGCATTCCAAGGTTTACCCTACTCGCTAGACTTGAATGGTTGTCTTTTGTTGCTTGGTCATGAGATTTTCCTTAAGACTTGATCCTCTCGGTGCAATTTTGGTGCAGGTGTGGAGCATGTTGGTGGAGACATGTTTGCTAGCGTTCCAAGCGGGGATGCTATTTTCATGAAGGTAGGTTTTGCCAACTACTTCGTGATAGAAGTCAAATTAATTAGCAAACGTTTAGTTTGTAGTAGTTTTGTGTATGGTAGAAGAAAGGGTAAAGTAATAAAATACGGAGTGTAAAAGTGATACATGCAAAAGTCTACAACCATATATATATATATATATATATAGAGAGAGAGAGAGAGAGAGAGAGAGAGAGAGAGAGAGAGAGAGAGAGAGAGAGAGAGAGAGAGAGAGGTGAAAAAAAGGTATATGCAATTTTTTTTGATAATTGTCATGCATCATAATTGTTGCCATCAATCCATCAAATCTGATTAGGTAATTACATAAGTGCATGGCTTGCATAAATTATAGTGCATCAAAATTGTAGCACTATAATCCTCTTGCAATATAGCACTCAACTCAAAATTGAAACAAAAGAATTTCATGTATCGAATCTTAACCTTTATCTGTTTTAGGTTGCATTAAATAATTAATAAAGCAGGTCTTGCTTAACATCAGTTTCCAAGCTAAGGGTATGGCTCACATGAGATGCTAGTCAGAGAAACCAATGGTCAATGCAGCATGGGCTGCATAGATGTACACATGAATTTAGGTGAAAGTAACCTATGTTCCATGAGCTACACACTCCACTTTCTTAAACAACTAGCTGATAGAATATCTAATTTATATAAAGTCTGCATATTTAGATGACAAAAGGTATTGTTTATATTGTTGGTAGGCTTGTTTTGCCTATGAGTATTTACATTTTAGCCATATCTAGTTAGAATACTTTCAGATTTATTTATACATCCTTGCCAATGGATGTAGTCAAAACAAATTCTTTCTATCCATCTTGGGGTTTTGTTGTGCTCCAACTCAATTAAGGGCCTGTTGTTGGTCTTTTTTTTCTTTTGCTTCTTTCTATAGTATTCAGGCCAGCCCACTTTAAAGCTATTTCAGAGTATTTATGAATATAGGCCTAGCCCAACCTGTAATTTTTTGTTAGTTGTATTGGTCCAATCCATTAATTTAATAGGATTTTCAGCCCAACTATCCAAATAGGTCTTAAGTGGAAATTATTTCTATTTTACAATGGAGATAACACTTTCTCTAACGCTAATAGCCAAAGAATGACACATGCACTTAAAATTAAAATTTCAGAGGAAAACCTGCTATAATTCTCTAGGTATCAAGGAAGAATCAGATTACTTACCGCAGGCCCCCCCTCCAAAAAACAAAAAAGAGAAAAAAAGAGAAGAGAGAGAGCAAAATTGTTTTAGATAATAAATTCTATAAACTTTTGTTGTTTTTATAGTAAATCTGACTATAAAACCATTATAAGACAACTCAATCTCACACTACCTAAACCCTAACATGAACCTATCAAACTAGCTTGGCACTAGTGAAAATGTTCCAGGAGAACTTTCTTTGTTTTTTTGGCTTGCAACCTTGGAAATAGGAACTAATATTATCCAAAATCAACCTTGAATTTTAGCAATTGAAGTTGAATAATGTGATTTACAGTGGATCATGCATGACTGGAGCGACGAGCTGTGTGTGAAGATCTTGAAGAACTGCTACAAAGCTCTGCCAGACAATGGAAAGGTGATCCTTGTTGAATGTATCCTTCCAGTAGCTCCAGAACCAACTCCCTCAGCACAGGGGGTCTTCCATTTGGACATGATCATGTTGGCTCACAACCCTGGTGGGAAAGAGAGGACCGAGGAAGAGTACAAGGACTTGGCCGAGGGAGCCGGCTTCACGGGGTTCAAAGCTCAGTATTGTTTTGCCACTACTTGGGTTATTGAACTCACGAAGTAGATGGAAATATACTCATAATATGTTTGATCTTTGCTAGTATCCTCCATATTTGGTTGTTGGTTTTGGTTGCAAGTTCTTCAGCCATATCAGCAATTTGTATTGTGACCATGTTAAATAATACTGCTAAAGAGTTGATACTTGTTTTCCTACTTCTTTTTCAATAAATCTCATGAGTGCCGATGCTATTTAGTATTGGCAGCCTCCAAACTAGGCCGACACTTATAAGCGTCGGCATAGCTTAAGTTTTTGCACCCCTACCTATCCAACGCTTTTCAAAGGGTTGGCATAGCTTAAGTTTTGACGCTTTTCAAAGGGTTGGCGCCAAAATTAGCGATGCTTATAAGCATCGGTACAGACTCTAAAAAGCATCGAAAAAGACTATTTTTTTGAAGTGTCATGACTGAAGACCTAAAGCTCAACTCAGCCCCAGCATGATGTAGCCTGTGCTAATCGATCCCACAATGTTACAAGTTGACCAGGAGTTGAACATAACTACTCCTTAATAACATATCTTAAATTCTCCCCATTCAAATTTAATTTTTGAATTCAAATTCATAAAATTTGAATTCAAATTATTATTGTAATCTTGTCATTATTTTTTTCTAGTTTCTCTCTATTCAAATTCAAATTCAAATTCAAATATTGAATTTGAATTGTTGCTGTAATTTTTTCTTATTTTTCTCCTATAATCACTCTTGTACATGCTATATATGTTCAACAAAAATTCAAAGAAATTCCAACCAATCAAGAGGGATTTTAGCCATCTCATTGCATCTCTTTCAGACAGGTGACTTAAATTCAGAAATTGAATTTAAATAGAGAGAATTTAAGGTATGTTATTACTCTTACAAAACTAGCAATAGTCTCTTATCATGATTGGGAAAACTTTTCAAGATGGTTCAAGTCTTATCAACAAATTCCTAAAGATAATAACCCATCTAGTGACACCTATGGTCACCTCTAATACACTAACCATAGCTACTTTGGATGTAGGGGAGTATGTGCTAATTCTTGAGTCAACAGAATTGACAGCACCCATGCATGTAATTCTCGAGCCTATTAGTGGATGGATAAGATTCTATGGTTTCTAGATAGCTTTCGATGGCAAGACATGGAAGAGTGATTAGGACTCAAGAGACTTTTAAGTTGCTAAGGCTGAGGAGGAATTTGCAAATCGTGGAGGCGGCGGCAGAGTGGTCCGTGGTGCAAAGAATGGCATCAACTCTTCTTTCTAGATTTGGAGATATCTTGTCAAAAGTTTCGAACGACATCTTCTTATTCTTTGTTATCATACCTCCTGATTATGATCCTTCATGTTTTTTTTCTGTCTTTGCTATGATGCTTCATGTTTTCTTTGCCTTTGTTACATTTATTCATTTTTGATGTAAAATTTTCTGAAATCTAATATTTCGGAAAAATTTAACAAAAGCTAGGGTACTCAAATGTAATATTTCTTCTCTACAAGGTGTTATCGGGAAATGGAAAGGTGTGAACCTTTTTTTACGTATAACCCCTTCTTCACTCGTCGCTCGGCTATTAATTTAAAGTTAGAGAATAAATACATCTTTAAAGCCACTCTGATGCAGGACAAATGTAGGAAGGAGAGAGAAAGAGGAAGAAGAGGAGGGGGAAGAAGAAGACCAGGAGGCTAATTTTCATTCATCATTCATCAAACTCTAAACATGAGTATGGACCCATATATGTAGGGTCACAAAATAATAAATAAACCCCTACAAATAAAATAATTTCAAAAAGGCCCTAAAATGACAATATGCAAATAAACCCAAATAATAATATTCAAATAAACCGAATCAACATAAAATAAACCTAACTAAAATAAATCAATCCAAAATAAAATCAGGCTGGTTGAATTGGCTGGGACCCGCTGAGATGCCGGATCCTATGGAGACCGGTTGACTAGGCACTGGTGTCCGCACACTCAGTGTCAAGCTGGAAATTCTAGCAGCCTTACCATGCATGTACCTGGTACCTAAAGTCTGAAAACCTTAGGATCAAAGTAATAAAGAGACACCTTTGCAGCTTGTCTTTCTTGCTGATTTTCTTTTGTTTCGCCTTTTCCATATTTTTTTTCTTGGGTAGAATCCAAAGCACTGACATCGGCATGGAAATTTTTGCTACAAGTTTGACCCTTGTGAATCAATCCAAAGAATACTCCTCAACAGGAGATACGAGGGCTTACGGCACTTATGCAGACTAGTGAGCCAAATTTGACCTATGGAAAGTTCAGGTCATGATGATCTAATCGATATAGGCCCACATAGAATATATTAAATTTGAGGTATTTATTAAATAAATGTTGATTTGAGAAAGGATGTTAATATACCTTTAATGGTCATGTTTCTCCATTCCTTGCATTATGGCCTTTTCCTAATAATTATTTCAAATATCTTGCTTTTGTATTATTTCATGGATCGATTTTTCCCGGTAACTGTGCAAGTGTGCAATATCATGACGGAGAGAAAAAAAAAAAACAAACAACTTGAAGCCATAAATTAGGTATGTTTTTTCAAAGAACTCTTTGTTTCTAGAATATTTATATTTTGTTGGTATTATAACTTCCTACTCCTCATTTATTGAGGCTTTGTCTATTTTTGATAATTATAAACCAATGATCCCAAACCATAGCCATGTACTAAGTATCCTGCGACTTTGAAAGAAAAAGTAAAATACTGATGTAAACTTTACAGCTTAATAAGAATTTCCACGCACCCAAATTAGTATAATAATAATATAACTTTAAAAATAGGAAATAATCAAAGCTAATATAAATATGATGCTAAAAAAAACTTTTGATACGAGCTATCCTCATAATAAAATAATTATTCCAATTCAGCAATGTATCATATAGTATTAAAATATCTTTCCTTGCAATTTGTATTCCAAATAATTATCTTTGGTTTTTATTTGTATAAATCAGATCCGGTAATGTTTAGCCTTTTGACTCTGGACTAACCACAACCATATTTTAGGCCAATGGTGGAATATTAATAGTACCAAATTTCTGGCCTATGATAGGGCATTAATAGTTAATAGATACCATATTTCCGACTAATGGCGATGCTTCAACAGGTATTATGTTTTAAATCCATAGCGGGGCATCAATAATACCATATTTTTTGTCTATGGTGGGACATCACCAAGTATCATTTTCCAACTCATGGCAGAGCATCAACAACATAGCTACTTCAAAGCACCACGACCAACTATCCAAATATATAATTCATTTTTTCATGCTTGTTGAATAAATATAATTTGAAGCCATATTTTTTGCAAAATTCAATGCACATAAGTATTAGAATCCACGCAAATCAAAATCAACAACATATGCTCCATATATCCATAAAAAATCATACATCATCAAGAAATAATTATGTAATGAGCGGTTATCATATTCCAAGTAAAGCCAAAATCATTGATGCATAGAAATAGCATATATACAGACGATCATTGCCCAAAAATTCGTATCTCTATTGGTGACAGATTCTGTTGTATTTATTAATGATTAAATGTTTTATATTATTACAATTCTTTGGTGGTATGGTTGGTTTGTTTGTGGGTTTTGTACTCACAAGATTATGGGTTCGAGTCCTTCTTTCCACTGTTTTTTTGTGTCACCCCATCCTTCCCACATGCTTTTATGACCGTGCAAAGCTTCAAAGGGAAGACGCTGCTGCACGAACGTAAAAGCAAGGATGCTTTTACGACCGTGCAAAAGGGAGACGCGCGGAGACAGACGCGCCCGTCTACTTGTCTGCTTTTACGACCGTGCAAAAGGCACGGGACGCGCCCGTCTGCTTTTACGACCGTGCAAAAGGCACGGACGCTCTCTTGCGGGACGCACCCATCCACGCTACCTCACGTAAAAGACGCGCCCACAGCCAAACGTCTGTTAAAAGCCTATAAATAGAGAAATACAATTCTGTAGACAAAAGCAAAGGTTTCCAAATTCCTTTTCATTCTCTACTCTCTCTTCCACCAGTTAAAATATTTCTTTCAAAATTGTTTAACGGGCTTGAAGCATATTGATTTTGGGTTCAAAGCCTTCTTTGATCCGTGCAAATCATCGAGGCAGAAGGAACGAGAGGCTGTTGTATCTCAGGAGTAGAACGCCATCCAAGCCTAGTGCACTGTAAAGCGGCGAAATCTACTTCAAGGAAAGTGACCAACATACCACGCCTCAGCATCTCGGGTTCCATTTTTCCTACTTTTACCTTTAATTTTTTATTTTAGCCTATTACTGCCTATTATTTATTGAAGTAGAATAGTTTAGTTTTATTTCTGCTTCAAATTTATTGCCAACAATCTTGAAGTAGATTTCTACGTATAATAGGCTAGTAATTAGAGTTACCCCAATGGCCAATGCAAGTGACCCGGTTCCTCCTGAAAAGTTTAATGGAACTAATTTTAAGCGTTGGAGAGAGAAAATGGAAATCTTCTTAACCACGCTTGGATTATTTTCCATAATTTTTGACTCTCCTCCAAATGAGGATGAGAATGAACCGGCTAGGACTTGTAATTTAGAGGAATTTAGGAAGAAAGACTACCTGTGTAGGGGTAGGATTTTGTCCTATCTTTCTGATCCCCTTTTTGATGTCTATTGCACTTTGAAAACCTCTAAGGAGATTTGGGATGATCTTAATAAAAAATATGGTATCCAAGATGCCGGAATGGACAAATATACCGCTAGTCAATTTTTGTCTTATAAGATGGTAGACACAAAGCCCATAGTTGACCAAGCCCATGAGCTAACAGTGATTTATCATGAATTAGGCTTAAGAGGAATGGGTATAACTGAGAGCCTTCAAGTTGCTTGTACCATTGACAAGCTTCCACCTTCTTGGAAAGAATTTGGATTGTCTCTAAAACATAAGACCGAAGAAATGAGCATGAAAACCCTACTATCTGCCATTAGGATCCAAGAGCAACATCTTGAAAAAGACAATGAGCAAATTATGAACCCTGAGTTTCTAACTAAGGTGAATTTTGTAGAAGGCCAGAATAAAACCTATAGGTTCAAAAACTCCAAATTTGAAAAGGGTGGACCTAAGAACAAAGGAAAATCCATGAAGCCAAAACACCAGATCAATAAGAATGATCGGAGGCCGATTTGCTACAATTGTGGAAAATCCGGTCATATAGCACGAGTATGCCGGATAAAGAAGAAGAAGTATCAGAACTATGAACATGCACCTCCTCAACCTACCAATCCACAAACCAACATGGTGCTATCCAGTACTGGTCCTACTAGTACTGATGATCGGTATGTAACTTTAAGTCCAGAGTTAAATTTGGCAATTCATTCTACCGATTGGTTAGTGGATACAGGTGCGAATGTTCATATGTGTACTGATCGTACCCTTTTTACTGTTTATCAGGTCCGGAGCGGCCTAACAGTGACTATGGGAAATTCCACCTCGGCACGAGTACTTGGAACTGGAAAAGTACTTCTAAGGCTTACATCTGGGAATGTACTTCCTCTATTTAATGTGTACCATGTACCCGAAGGAAGGAGGAATCTGATCAGCGGATCTCTTCTGATAAGGAGTGGCTATTCTTTGTTATTTCAATCTGAGAAAGTGATTATAACAAAGAATGGAACATTTGTAGGCAAAGGCTATGAGTGTGATGGCTTATATGTAATTAATAAAATGAATGATGTACCTTTGGATATTCCTTCTTATAGTAATAATAAAGTTATTCTTTCAGTATGTTCTTCATTTCTTTGGCATGCTAGATTAGGACATGTGAATAATAATACTATTAAAAGAATGATTAGTTCTGGTTTATTACCTAATGTTTCATTAGATGAAAAAGAAAAGTGTCTAATTTGTGTTCAGTCTAAGCAACCTAGAAAACCATTTAAAATGGTAAATAGAAATTCCACCTTATTAGAATTAATTCATTCGGATGTATGTGAACTAAATGGAACTTTGACTAAAGGGGGAAGAAGGTATTTCATAACCTTCATAGATGATTATTCTAAGTATTGTCAAGTTTATTTGATGAAAACTAAAGATGAAGTAATTGAGATATTTAAGTCTTATAAATCTTTAGTAGAAAATCAACTTGACAAGAGAATAAAGATTCTCAGGTCAGATAGAGGAGGAGAATACACCTCTAATGACTTGAATGAATTCTGTAGAGTTAATGGAATTCTACATGAAGTAACACCTCCCTATTCACCTCAGTCTAATGGAGTGGCTGAAAGGAAAAATAGGACTTTGCAAGATATGGTAAGATCTTTGCTAGCCAACTCGGGTTTACCTGAGGTTTGGTGGGGGAAAGCAGTGCTTACTGCATGTTTCTTGCTTAATAGAGTTCCATTTAAAGGTTCTAATGAATCTCCTTATGAACTTTGGAAAGGAAGAAAACCTAACCTAAGCTTCCTAAAAGTTTGGGGTTGTTTGGCTAAGGTTAATATTCCTTTAATTAAGAAAAGAAAATTAGGACCTAATACTTTTGATGCTATATTTCTTGGTTATTCTCTTAATAGTGCTACTTATAGATTCTTAGTCATTAGTTCTGATATTAATGGCATAGACAAGAATACTATAATTGAATCTAAAGATGCTTCTTTCTTTGAAGACGTCTTTCCTTTTAGAAATAAAATAGAAAAGCATATAATAGATAGATCTAATAATGCATCTTGTAGTTCACCTTCTAATGAAAATGAAAATGAACTTATTGATGTTAATGAACTTGGTAGAAGCAAAAGAATTAGGAAAAAGAAAGATTTTGGATCTGATTTTTATACCTTTATGGTTGAAGATGATCCTAAAACATATAAAGATGCCATGAACTCATTAGATTCTATGTTTTGGAAGGAAGCTATTAATAGTGAAATGAATTCACTTATGACTAATGAAACATGGTTTCTAACTGATTTACCACCTGGTAGTAAGGCTATAGGTTGTAAATGGATATTTAAGAAGAAATTAAGACCTGATGGTTCTATTGAAAAATATAAAGCAAGATTAGTTGCTGAGGGCTTTTCTCAGAAAGAGGGTATTGACTACTTTGATACATATTCTCCTGTGACTAGGATAACCACAATTCGTACTTTAATTGCACTGGCTTCAATCCATAATTTGATAATTCATCAAATGGATGTAAAGACTGCCTTCCTTCATGGTGATTTAGAGGAAGAGATCTATATGGATCAGCCAGAGGGATATGTGGCTCAAGGACAGGAAAGAAAAGTTTGTAGGTTAGTCAAATCCCTCTATGGTTTAAAACAAGCTCCTAAGCAATGGCATAGAAAATTTGATGAAATAATTGTTTCTTATGGCTTTAAAGTAAATGAATCTGATAAATGCTTATATTCTAAGTTAGAAAATGATTCATGTGTTATCTTATGTTTATATGTTGATGATATCTTAATTTTTGGTACTGATATAAATATTGTAACTGATATCAAGAATTTTTTATCTAATAATTTTGATATGAAAGATTTAGGTCAGGCAAAGGTAATTCTTGGTAACAGAATTACCAGAATACCTAATGGTATAATCTTTGATCAATCACAATATATTGAGAAAATTTTGAAGAAATTTGATAAGTATAACTGTAAACCAGTGAGTACACCTTATGAGCATGGTTTAAACTTGAAGTGCAACAAAGGTGATCCAGTAGCCCAAGAAAAATATGCTCAGATTATTGGGACACTGATGTATATTGCAAATACAAGTAGACCTGACATTTCCTATGCTATAGGAAAGCTCAGTAGGTTTAATAGTTGCCCTAGTCTTAGTCACTGGGAAGCACTGGACAGAGTACTTAGATACTTGAGAGGTACCATGTCTTATGGTTTACATTACTCAAGATTTCCCACTGTACTTGAAGGATACAGTGATGCTAGTTGGATCACTGATTCAATGAACCGAAAAGGAACCAGTGGATACATATTCATGTTGGGTGGTGCAGCTGTTGCTTGGAGATCATCCAAACAAACTGTGATCACCAGATCCACTATGGAGGCTGAGATTGTAGCCTTAGATTCTGCATCTCAAGAAGCAGAATGGTTTAAGAATCTTATGTCAGAAATTCCTATTATGGAAAAGCCTATACCTGCTATCTCTTTGTTATGTGACAATGAAGCTGCAATTAATACTTGTAGAAATACTGAATATAACAAAAGAAACAGAAGACACATTAGTGTGAGACATAAGACAATTAGATACCTAATTAAAAATGGTATCGTGACTTTGGAATTTGTTAGATCTGAAGGTAACCTAGCAGATCCTTTGACTAAAGGACTAGCTAGAAGCAAAGTCATAGAAACATCAAGGGGGATGGGACTGAAACCCATAAAGAATCATTGACAATGGCAACCCAACCTATTCTGACTGGAGATCCCAAGACGAAAGGTTCAACGGGAAAAACAAGTTGTTTAATGATTAGTTAGCACTATTATTAAAATGACTTTATGTCATTTGGTCTCTCCCTATGATGTGAGTGCTAAATATAGCAGAGGTATACGGAAGAGTTTAAAACTCTGAATGAGTCCGAGTCTATGACAAGGTGCTATGCTGCGAGCACCCTTGGAGGATTCACCTATGTGAGTGTGACTGTGTGGCCGCAGTCTATGGGGATAAGGGTTTAACCCCTAGAGCGCTCATGAAACTGAGATATTGGTGCATGAGGCCAAAAAGCACCACCTATGATGAACCCAGTATTTGCATTTGTCATGAGTGAAGTATATGGAAATTTGAACTAAAGGATTTGGTTCAAAGTTTTTTAGCTACCACTATTCCTTTCAGATGGAAGTATACTTTCACTAGGTAAAGGTTCAAAGCCGCAAGCTACCTTTATTGAAGTCGTGACATAAAAGTCCGGTATGACTATTTTTATAAAATCTTAAAAAAAAAAAAAAACATTTTAATCAGGTGGGGGATTGTTGTATTTATTAATGATTAAATGTTTTATATTATTACAATTCTTTGGTGGTATGGTTGGTTTGTTTGTGAGTTTTGTACTCACAAGATTATGGGTTCGAGTCCTTCTTTCCACTGTTTTTTTGTGCAATTCTGTAGACAAAAGCAAAGGTTTCCAAATTCCTTTTCATTCTCTACTCTCTCTTCCACCAGTTAAAATATTTCTTTCAAAATTGTTTAACGGGCTTGAAGCATATTGATTTTGGGTTCAAAGCCTTCTTTGATCCGTGCAAATCATCGAGGCAGAAGGAACGAGAGGCTGTTGTATCTCAGGAGTAGAACGCCATCCAAGCCTAGTGCACTGTAAGGCGGCGAAATCTACTTCAAGGAAAGTGACCAACATACCACGCCTCAGCATCTCGGGTTCCATTTTTCCTACTTTTACCTTTAATTTTTTATTTTAGCCTATTACTGCCTATTATTTATTGAAGTAGAATAGTTTAGTTTTATTTCTGCTTCAAATTTATTGCCAACAGATTCAACTCAGTCTGTACTTTAGTTATCAAAGTGTACAATACGAAGCATCAATTTCCCATAAAAAATATTCTAGCGAGGAAAATTTTTTTTCGTGAATGAAACTTTGCTCACATGGGTTAAATTTGGTTGATCATGGGAGTCCAACATATGGCATGGTCCAACTCCAAACCAGGCCACAGATGTCAAGTCCAGACTCGACCGAAGCAAATAAACAGGCCCAAGTACTTCAAGTCGCATCCCAAAGCCAAATGGAATTGCTATAATGCATTTAAAATTAGAGTCGAGCACGGTGAAACCCAACGTGCACGGGGGGTAAGACCCAACATTTTTTGCTATGATGCATTTAAAATTAGAGTCGAGATCTTTAACTCTATCCATAATGAATAAACTATCATCAACTTAAACTAGAATATCGACACTCATGGTGTGAACCAGTTCTTTTGTCTTTTTCATGGGAGGGAGGCTGGCCACCCATGTTATTAAGAAAGAGAAAATACGTGAGGAGCACCATGGAAGGGTCCAAATAAAGTTGACTCATCTTTCGATCGTGGCAAATAATGCTCTAGAATGCAACCAATACCATGCCATAAGCCTGCGTGAGCCGTGGCTTCTTCATGCATGATGTAATCCAACAGATAAGAGACCGGCTGTTTGTGCGCCAACTTCACGAATGCACCATGAAGGTGGAAGAAATCATACTTTTGGGTGAGTGCGCCTTTCATCGGACTACTCATGTCTATAGAGAGGCGAATAGAGAGGAGGACTGGATAGCATTCTTTGTGGCTCAGCATTTTGGGAGTTTCATTTGGGACGACCACTCTTTGGTCCCATTTTCTTTGTAGGAGAAAAAGAGAGGAACGCCCATCCAAACTTCTTATTATTTCTCGTATGTAAGGGCTGCAGACTCACGCTCTAAGAACGCCTCACGGCCCTCTCCAAATGCCATTGACTGACCCAGCTTGCACCAGGACTACCCGACCCCAATGGGGGACATCACCGAAGACTCGATGCCATTGAGCATATACTTAAGCTATTGCTGGAACAATATTCCTTTCTAGAACCCGTTGGAGGACAAACTCAATTGACTTGACTCTTGGAATTGCAAATACGTACGCTGCCTTCCATTATTGGAGCTCTCCAATACTTCGATGACGTCAGTTCATTGTGTATCATGAGCTCCATTATTGCTGAAAGAAAATTCTCATTGGAGGACAAACTTAATTGACTTGACTCTTGGTTGCATGACGCTGTTAGAGAACAACTGGTGCAAGACTGGTTACTTGGCTAATACTCTAGCTATTCAATACTTAAATTGGGATGATATCGGTTCATTATCTTTCGAATCGGGATGAGATGCATGTGGAGAGATTCATAGCTAAGATGTTTAAGAAAATTTCTGTATACATGTGGAATAGAATAAGATCTCAAATGAAAAACCTAGATGCCCTTTCTCCCATCCTCTATCAATAGATCCTGGCTCTCTTTCTGGCACCTCTCTTTCTGGTGCAGTAAACTGATCCTCTAAACTTAATTCCTTATACTGACTTAGATTGAATCGGAAAGAAGTGTTCTCATGCAATGAATGTTTGAAAGCTAGTACAGGTATTGGATGAGATGTATATCTATATTAACATATTAAATAGGATTTTTTAAGCTAGACTTAGGTCATGTTTGGTATCGTTTCTTTTTTAATTCAATGTAGAAAAAAATAGTTGGTTATCCATTTCTATTACTTATTGTTTTAAATAACTTTCATTATTTCTAGAAAAAATGGAAGCGAAGAATTTTTATTTCCAGTTTTTTTAAAAGTGGATTTTCACCTCTCTTTCGTCTCCTCCGCCCAACCTCCCAATCTTGCCACCCTTCCGCCTCCTCGAGGCTTTTGTTGCCCTCCTCCTCCTCCCTGCCACCGCCCACCTATTCGGTGACTGCCTCTATCATCTTGCTGCCATCCTTCAAAGTCTTGCAACCTCTCCCGCCCTATCAGTTTATTCGTTTTTAGCATCCATCTTCCTCAATCGTCTGCCCATTCTTTCATTCTCAGTGTCCATTCATTCGTTCTTAGCATCCATCTTCCATCGTCGTCTGTCTGTTTCTTCTCTCGGGAGCGGCAATGTCTGTCCATTCGATCCAACTAGACGTGCTTCTGTTCGAACAACTCTCATGGTATTATCCCCAGTTGCTCCCCTCTTTCACTCCTCACTCTCTTAATGCTTGTCCGGCTCCATACTTTTGACTTCCACCATGGCCTTTCACTTTTGTTATTAAAAAAACTAAATATATTTTATATTGTAAAAAAATTGAAAAAAAGAAAATAGATTTTTTATTTTTAATATTTTTTTAGAAAAATAGAAATAAATACTAAACGCAACCTTAGTTCACATTAAGTAGGGGCCTAGGGATACATTGGTTTGAGTATAGTATCTATTATACATATAAATAATAGCTACTTTTTAGGGTACAAAGAAGTTAGAAAATATAATTTTTATTTTTTATATTTTTGGAATCCTCTTTTAGCTCGCTCTTTTAGTTACTCTCTTCGTTTGTTTTATGTTTTTCCCTTGTGATGTTCTTGACTTTATTTTGGGTCTTATCTATTTTGGTGCAACTTTTTTAGGATTTTGATGAATTCGATGTTTGAAAATATTAATCAAGGACAAAATCTATGATGCATGGTCGTACTAATTAAATCCTGACTATGGCTGGCATAACTATAGAACACTCATATGAAATGTTACTATACATGTACTTATTATTCTATTATTCCTTTTTTTCCTTTTTACTATCACTATTTTGATCAATATTCCAAGACATACCTGGGGGAGAGAGGACCATAATTATTTTATTAAAAAATGGTTAGGCCGAGATTCGGACTCGGCTCTCTCACAAGCAAGAAAACTATATATGCCTGTACACCAAAAAGAAGAACCTCGCCTCTCTCACAAGCAAGAAAACCATATATGCCTCATACACCAAAAAGAATTCTCTCCCCTTCTTAATAAAACCACATTTTCTCTCTCTCTCCCCTATTACAAAATAAAAATTTCACTCGTGGGGGAAATATTGGAGGCCTTGATCTCAGATCAAATCTTCCTTTTGACCTCAGATGTAAGTCGAAAAGAACAGCTTCGGCCCCAGCCGAGCAGTGAACCAACCAAAGTGAGTTATTTTGGCCCCAGCCAAGGAGCTAATCCGTACGAGTCGATAAAGACTGACAACCCTAACAACTTACAGTCCTAGCAGCTCGCAGCTGTGGCAACACTACGCCTTATGCTAGACTATGCCGCACACTGCCCACGTTGACCGGAGCCCATGACAGGGTCGTGTGAACAACCGTTTTCTGGCATTATTGCACGACATGTCGGCCCAGGTAACAACAAAGTTGGCTTCTATGCAAGAGAAATAATCCGAAAGACCTAAGGTATGCAATACACACACAATCTTTCTCACATAGCCCTTGCTCTGCTGAAATTCTCTCCATTCCACACTATTGCATTTCAATTTTGACTGATGGTCCCTTGCCGAAAATCCTCCGGCAAGCGAACTTTTGGTAGGCCATACATGAAGGAGATCCACCCCTGTACCTTGTTCAGCCCGCTCAACTTGTCTTCAGCCGATCTCCTGAGTCGTCTGGGCTACTTTCTGACCTCCACCCAATTTTGGCAGCAATAGATTGGCGCTCCTGAGGTCGAACTCCCGTCACTTCGGGTGGAGAGCTTCAACGAACAGACAAACTTAGATCAGCTTCGAGCCAACCTCGACCTGCTGGAGGAAGCTAAGAAGCGATCTCAAATCCGCATGGCAGCACACCAGTAGAAAGCAACATAATACTATAACTCAAGAGTCAAAAGAAAGCTTTTCCAATTCAGTGACCTTTTCTTGAGAAAAGCTGAAGCATCCCAACCAAGAGAACTTCAAAAGCTGAGTCTAAATTGGGAAGGCCCATACTGGGTAGCCGAAGTTGTGCGACTAGGAGTGTATAGACTGAAGCAGCTCGACGACATTCCAATTCCACGAACATGGAACTCCAACAACTTATGTGTCTATTATCAGTAAGATTCAGTGTATTCCAGGCTCATCTCTAATGAAAAACCCTCTTGTTATACATCTGTCTTCAGATCGAATGTTCTTCCGGTTCTTTGGCTGTATCTTCTGTCGCTCCGGCTGCAGCTTCTACCTCTAATTCAGTTTTTTTATATAATAATATTCTTCTTAATTTAATCAACTGCATATTCGAATTCAAAAATGGGGGTTACGTCAGCTTCGTCGGGTCAGTAGATATGCCCAGCATCTATTTTGACTATAAATGGTACAGAGAAGTCATGACAAATGTATTCGACTTGGGATACCCTGGGGATGCTTGGGCCCCCATGCATAAAGGAGACACCCTAGGGATGCCTAGGGCCTCCCTAAACTAAGTTCGCTCGAGATTCCTTTGAAACTCTAGTTTGGAGATGAACGGAGGCACTGACCTTCTGAAAACCAAGCCTACTCAGATTTTCTCTAGTAAACAACCATGGAGATGTCTCCGGAAGCATACTTTGGAGATGAAAGATTGAGCCCACTTGGATTTTCTCTGATAAGCAACTCCAAAGATGCCTCTGAGAGCATACTCTAGAAATGAGAAAATCGGCCGTTACACCGAAGGCTCGGCAAGTCAACTGACCTCTTCAGGTCAAAAATAGCGCAAGCAAAAGAATCAGATGTCACGCCAATGGATCGACGAGTCAATCAACCTCTTCAGATCGAAAATGGCCCAAATAGAAAAACCGATTGCTGCATTGAAAGTTCAACGAGTCAATCGACCTTTTCAGGCCAAGAATGGCCCGAGCAAGAGAATCGGCCGCTATGCCAAAGGCTCGATGAGTCAACCGACCTCTTCAAGTCAAAAATTGTCCGATAGAAGAACCGACCGCCGCACTGAAGGCTTGGCATACCAACCGACCTCTTTAGGTCGAAAACGACCCAAGCAGAAGACTGAGCCCGCTCGGATTTTCTCTGGTAAGCAACTCCAGAGATGCCTCTTAGAGCATAATCCAGAGATGAGAAAATTGGCCACTGTACCGAAAGCTCGAAGTCAACCGACCTCTTTAAGTCAAAAATAGCTCGAGCAAGAGAATCGGTTGTCGCACCAAAGAATCGACGAGTCAACCGATCCCTTTAAGTTAGGAATGGACCGAGTAGGAGAACTGGCTGCCGCGCGGAATGCTCGACGAGTCAACCGACCTCTTCAGGTCAAAAATGGCTCAGGCAGGAGAACCGACTGCTGCACTAAAGGCTTGGCATGCCAACCAATCTCCTCAGGCCGAGAATGGCTAGAGTCGGAGAACTAGCCGCTGCATTGAAGGCTTGGTTTCCCAACCGACCTCTTTGGATTGGGAACGACCCAAGGAGTAGATGGAACCCAGTCGGAATTATCTAGAAATCGAACTTCGAAAAGATCACCAAAGAGCCTAAGATAAGCTAAAGCTCCATGACTAGGGGGGTTCAGTGAAACGACCTGAACTCGAATAGAGAAATAAACAAACACAATTAAATGTCGAAGTTAGGTACTTTAGAAATTCCTTTACTTTCATTATCTTTCAGTGTGTGTGTATATATATATATATATATATATATATATATATATATATATATATATATATATATATATATATTGAGCTCGGCAGAGCCCGAACGAAAGGAACTACACAAAAGATCAAAGGTTAGGGCGATGACCTAAACTCAGGCAAAAGTAATCAAGAAGGATGAAAACTAAAGTCAGGTACTTCATTTTTTTTTTATTTTCACTGTCTTTATGAATGTACATTTGACTTCGGCAGAAATCGAGCAAAAAGAGCTACAGTGAAAGACCGAGGCTCGGTGCAAACTCATACAAAGTGCAAACAACAACACGACGCAAACCAAGATCAGAGTCAGATCTTTCTGAAGATCCTTGCCTCCAAGATCATCGCTCAGGAGGTCGGGTCCTTGGATGTTATTTGCGATGTCATGGCCAAGATCCAAGACAAGAAGGGCATCCCCCCCAGATTAGCTCCTTCACCTCTCCTCCTCGGCGCCTTCACCATTGCGACCATCAACCTCTATGTGTTCATGGACTCTGGGGTCATCGCCACCTTTGACGCCCCCTCCATCGTCATCATCATTGTCAAGATCGAAGAAGTCCATTGCCGAAAAGAATTGCTGTGCCTGAGCTTGACATTCTACGAAGCCCTTCCAGAAGGTGTTGGCTACGGTCTCTAGGGCCTCCTCTTTGAACTCTTCGGAGGCGCGATATGCTTTGACCGCCTCTGCAACCCTCACCTTAGCACGAATGGGTTCCTCCCTAGCTTCGACAGCCTCCCACTTGACTTGGATTAGCTTCTCGGCAAGTTCCATGACCTTCTGCTCAGAAGTGCGGTAGGCCTCCCTGAATGAGGACAGTTACCCCCCCATATCACCGCTTGGGTCTATGCGACTGAGGCATGTGCTTTCACCGATCCGACTTTGTCTTCAACTGCCTTTGCCCTCAGTTCAGCCCGCCAAGCCTGCGCCCCGGCATCCTCCATCCCAACCTCGGCTTGATGAGTGCACTCCTCAACGATCTCCACCTGCGCCTTATGCTTGGAGATGCACCACGGGAGTATCTTGATCCTCTCGTGCGTGCAAGTAACCTCGAGGGCATCTTGAGGAAAAGAAAAAGTCATTTTCCAAGGAAAGTGAGTTGGTAAAAATTTTAGAAACTTATCCGAATAACTATGGTATAGGCCCCGTCGAAGAAATCGGTGGCATCAAGGTAGAATATGAGCTTCTTGTCGGCTCCGAGCTGCACAGCTCGAACCTGCTCTCTCGCCACCTTGGGAGTCTCCAAAGCCGAAATGGACTCTTTGACCACCCGCTTCGGGGAGTGGGTTTGAGACTTGCGGGCCGAGGCTAAAGAGCCCTCGCTCGGGAAGGACAGCCCGAGGTCCGATCACGCCCACGCACGAACCTCAAGAGATGGTTGGCGTGGGGGCGGGGCGTCAAAGCAAGGTTTAGCGAGAGGGGCTAACCCAGCTAGTTGAACCATCGACCTTGGAGTCAAGCTCCACAATCTCCCCTCAAGGAACTGGCACCTTGGGGGAAATGTTAGGAGCCGAGGCCTTGACACTAACCTCGACGGTGACCTCAGTAGCACGTGCCGAGGAGGACTCCCCCCTCGACCTCTTCTTTCGAGGAGCCTCATCCTCGGCGGCCGTAGCCGACTTCTTCTTCACCTTCCTCCTCTTGCGAATCAGTGAGAGATCAAACTTCATGGTGGCAAGAGCAGCAAAATTGAAGATAGAGTTATTCCACAATAGAGTGGTGAAAAGATAGAGAAAACCCAAAAAAAGCTTACCCTGGGGGTCGAACAACAACTCTTGCAGGGCGGAAATCTCGGATCAAGATTACAGAAGCCCGTCTAAGGCCCTTTGATCATTATCATACAATCTCAGAGACTAATTCAGGTCTCTCCGAGGTGCCCTCCCCATGACGTCAAACCCCCATGGCTGCTAAGAGTGGACGAAGAAGAACCTCCTTTTCTACCCATGGATGGAAGAGGGAGTACCTCGGAGCAGCTGGCGGTCTTTTCAGAAGAAAAATACTCCTAGTTGCTATCTCAAGGATGTCTCTTCATGGTGAAGCACCCTCGAAAAAGAGGACCGAGGCTTAGATGCTCTGAAGAAGATTGAGATAAAGAAAACCGACTAAGATCCGCCAGAAGTTCGACACCAGTTGGGTCGGAACAAGGCGGTAGGACCCCATCAATTGTACAAAAAAAGGAGTGGAGAGAAAGTCTTAGCCCGGCCCATAGAGTCTCCTCATACAAGCCAAGCCTAGAAGGATGCATGTTAGTCACCCGTTCATCAGGACCAGTGAGCTCGAAGGTAAACTTGGAGGGCGCAAAGTGTTGAGCTCGGATGAGGTCCATTTTCTTCTGAGTAAGGATGGACACCTTATATTCTGGGCCAGCCGGACCTCAAACTTTATCCGAAGGCGAAGACTGCCAACCTCGAGAAGAGCGGTCAAATGGACGACACTCCTCCAAGGTGTTGGCCTCAGCCTTGCTCATGGAGACAGAAGAAAGGCAGAGGGAAAGATCTAGAAAAAGATGAAGAAGGGCGCAGAGACGAAAAAGAAGAAGACGAAAAAAAGGTCGAGCAGCTAAAGAGCAAAAATCCACTAAAGATAGAGAAATGCGGAGGATGCCAATGCCATGAATGAAAGACTTCACCATAACACCACCCGAAGTCATAGACGCTCGAGTACTCAGGTGGAGAGACAGATGGAGCAAAAGGTAGAGTATGAGTGTTGGGGATGCCCTTATATTGGGACGCAAACGACCTGATTTGAACACCTGTCTGGCTACCCAAGTAGATTGAGCCACGTATCGACCTAGGGTACGGCATGAGCGATCCAACGGATTGCTACATTGATGGCTTCTCAGAGTCGCCCCACAATGATGACATCTCGAGATAGCCCGAATTCAGCAATACTTCGAGAAGACCATCCAGCGCATTTAACGCTCCTGACAAAGATCTCACCCTCAATCGAGGGGACTGCTCGACTTTCATCGCTCGAACCAGAATGTAGTTTGACCTCGAAAGTTGGGGGTAAGTAGTAGAAAAAAATATCGGATGCCTCAACCTTGGACCAGATCTTCCCTTTGACCTCAGATGTAAGCCGAAGAAATCAGCCTCGACTAGCCGAGCAGTAAACCAACCAAAGTGACTTACCTCGGCCCCAGCCGAGGAGCTAATTAGTATGGGTCGACTAGAACTGACAGCCCTAATAATTGACACCCTCGCAATTTGCAACCGCTGCAAAGCTGGTTCTGCTATACAAATAGAACAATCCGGAGGATCTGAGGTATGCAATACACATACAATTTTTCTTATGGAGCTCTCACTATGCTGAAATTCTTTTTCTTCCATATCATTGCCTCTTGATTTTGACTTAGGCATCGGAGGATCCTTTGCCAGAAATCCTCCAGCAAGCGGATATTTTGCAGGCCACACATGGAGGAGATCTACCCTCCGCACCTCGTTCAGCCTGCTCAGCCCATCTCTAGCCAACCTCTGAGTCGTCCGGGTTGTGCTCCGACCTAAACCCATTTTCGGCAGCAACAAATATCCCATTTCAACTAAAAAAACAAACTCCGATATATTATGCATAAGACTCAACCTAGCTAAAATGGACCAACTCTAAAACAAAAATCCTAATAGACTCGGAGTTGGGAATGAATCTCAAAAACTCTTCCTTATTGCAAATTCATGTTGATACTATTGGACTTATCGATGTCGCAAAATGCCAAGCATTGCCAATATTACTATAGCAACAACAAAATGCAATAACTTGTCGAACCAATAATTAAACGATGTGTCTTCTTTATCAACTCGAGCAATAACCCCTTCATTGGCTCGTCCTCTTTGATGTATGTCTTAAAGTTGGCAATATCTTTTCATACTTTCTCTTAGCATTGACTCCACAATCACTATGCCAAGATTCCATCAAACATCTAACATACAACATCGGGCACTAAGTTTCCAATATTAACCACAGCTTAACATAACATCGACTATTACTAGCAAATAAATAAAATCAACAATAAAACTATGACCACAATCACATACCTTCAGTTGAGTAGCTCCATATATGTGCATAAGGCTGGTTCCTTCATATGTGATCAAACCATTATGCATATTCTAATTGCTTAAATTCTAGAGTAGCTTCAAAACTAATAGGTGCACGAAAAGCCACGTCGAATATTGAGACACAACATGAATCATTCATACCAAACATATTTTCTTATTGCTTAATCTCTGAAATTATTTCAAAATTAATTAAATTTTCATCCTTATGGCTAAATAAATCTCCAAAAGAAATATCCATATCTTGAATATCTTCAGCATATGACTCTTCTGCATGATTTGACTTCTTGATTGATTTTTAAGCTGATCAATTTTTTCATACTCTAATTTTTTTTCTAAACTTGATCCAGTCTCTTATTGATTAAGCTCCTCCTGTTTCAAATCTTCATCTTTAAACCAATTCTACTCTTCTTTTGGATTTTCAGGAAAGCCTAGACCAAGATCCACTCTTTAGACAACTTTTATTTGAGATGTCCCATCTTGCTAGATCATGAGTGGACAACTGCAAGATTTTTTCCATACTTTCTTTATTTTTTTATATTCTAGATAGGGAGATAATTTTTTTATTTATTGTAGCTTGGATAATCCATATCACCTTTCTAGATTTTATATTCTACTTTCTTCTTGAAATTTTCATTATCAAAAGTATCTATTCGCATCATCTTTGACTCTTCGAAGATATCCCACAAATCTTATTCTTTTAAAAATGATTTGACAATAGACTTCTAAATTGGATAACATGAGCTATTTAACTTATAGAGACAAATGGTAGTGGCAAAAGTAACTATATTTATATTGGTGAAGTCGACCATCATGATCTGAATATGGAATCACAATAGAGTCTACAAGTTTGCCCACATGCAATATGAATTACTGAAAATTCTAGAACCACGTTGAACTACAAACATACGAACTACCAATCTTAGAGCCTGTGGTTCTGATACCATGTAAAGCCACAAATACATGAACTACCAATCTCAAATTCTATAACTCTAATACCATGTAAAATTACATGTTACTCGGTGTAAATCAAATATGACGGTCCAGGATCTAGGACAAACAACAAACAGAATAACAAAAAAATATGTTGGAAGAAAAATTTTGGAGAGAGGAGAATAATTATTTTATTCAAAATTTTAAGGTGAGATTCAAACTTGGCTTTTTTTGTTTTGGTACAATGATGGTTCACACACAATGGATATAAAAGAGCCAAGTTCCGAAACTTGGCTCTTTCATAAATAAGAAGGTCACACACGCCTCATACACCCAAAAACAATTCTCTCTCTCTCTCTCTCTCTTAATAAAAACACATATTCCTTCTTCTACTACAAGACACAAATATTTTTATTCTACTTCAACTTAAAAAAAACAAACTTAAATATATTATGCATAAGCCTCAATATAACTAAAATGGACCAACACTAAAAACAGAAGTCCTAATAAAACTAGGACTTGGTGATGCATCTCAATAGGGTGGCTATTGGTGGTCAGAGGTCCAAATAATACCTCCACCAAGCCAAAAGTTAAAAATAATTAATTTTTAATTGTTTAATGCATGGTCAGAAAATCTGAAAAAGAGACATATTCATAAGATAATATCATCATGATTTCAAATTTGCATCATTTTAGTAAATACTTTTTTCCAAATGAAAAAATTTATACACTTATTTGATATCATGCTGATAGGGAAAAAAAAAGAAGATAAAACATCAGCAATCTCCTATATCCACCCTGCATTTGACTTCACCAATAACTTTTTTTTTTTTCAATTTTCAGCTTATCGATACAGTCATTGCACTTCTATCCCATCTTATCCCGAAAGATAAAGTGACAACTTATGAAAAGCGAAAAAAAATTTATTACAAGGGTATTGCCGGTCCAATTTAATCAATCAGAAGATTTACTTCAAGATCATACGAGCGTGAGATATGCTTTTGTGGACTATAAATGACAACCCAGCAGCCACACCAATCCATGATCTCCTCAGACCTCTATCTCGTTCTTCCCCCACCATGATGGCTGTCCCCTCCAAGCTCCTCCTTGCTGACATAGCCCAAAACTGTAGCTCCATCCCCTCCAACTTCATTCGTCCAATCTCCGACCGCCCCAATCTACATGACGTGAAGACCTCAGACGCATCAATCCCCCTCATAGACCTTCAAGGCCTCACCGGCCCCGGCCGCAGCAAACTTATCAAAGAAATTGGTGCTGCATGCCTGAAGGATGGATTCTTCCAAGTATCAGAACTCTTTCTATACCTTGCAGGTATGTTGGTGTAATCCCTCCTAATCTAACAGTGTCCATGATTCTGGTAGGTCAAGAACCATGGCATCCCTGAGGCGGTGATCGACGACATGTTATGTGTGTCAAAGGAATTCTTCCATTTGCCCGAGTCTGAAAGACTGAAGAAGTACTCCGATGACCCCATGAAGACGTGTAGACTCTCCACCAGCTTCAACATCAAAACAGAAAAGGTTGGCAGCTGGAGGGACTACTTGAGGATCCATTGCTACCCTCTCGAAGATTTCGTTCATGAGTGGCCCGACAGCCCTCCATGCTTCAGGTGTGAAATAATCAATTCTCCCCTTGCCTATCTACAGAAGATTTTCTTTCTTCATTCCATTACAAACGATCATGGTTACCATGCATGCACCATTTTTTATCGCAGACAAGTCGTCAGTGAGTACTGTAAAAGTGTGAGAGAGCTGGCTCTTCGAGTTCTGGAGGCCATTTCAGAGAGTTTGGATCTGGAAAGGGACTTCATGAATAAGGTATTAAGTAGCCATGCACAGCACATGGCCATAAACTACTACCCACCATGCCCGCAACCGGAGCTCACCTACGGATTACCAGGCCACAAAGATCCCAACGTCATCTCTCTCCTGATCCAAGATGGAGTTTCTGGCCTGCAAGTGCTTCGTGATGGGAAGTGGGTCGCCATTAATCCTGAACCGTATAACTTGGTAATTAACCTCGGCGATCAGATGCAGGCCAGTGGACTATCTTTTGACAACTCGAGAAATAATTGTTTCATAATTTTTATTGCTCTTTTATATATTTCTTTCTTGCAAATTCTTTATAAATATATAGTTTATGTAAACTTCTCTTTTCTAATAAAGGCCAGGTGGCTTTGCCTCCCTCTCCATAAAAAAAAAAAACAACAAGAGAGAAATAATTGTTTCATGCAACTCGCTAGTTGATTGTAAGTTTGGAAGTTCTTGTCTTCTTTTCTTATTCCTTCCTTGATGGACTTATATTAAACCTGAAGTCAATCCTCCCACCTTTCTCACCTAAAGACATATGCCACGTTTTGCATTATTTTAATTGACCCGGAAATGACCTGCAAATGGATCTAATTAATTTACTTGCAAGTTAATTTACTTGCCCAAATTTCCTTTTTCACCAAGAACGGGTTGCTAGATATGAACACAAGCGGATGATATATCCTGCTTGGATGGGAATTGGTCGTAGAAGTTGGGCGGAGGAAGAAGTGGGAGGGACTGCAAAAGCAATTGATTCCTCTCTTTCTAGAATTGTGAAATATTAGCTTAAATTCTTCAAAAAGGCAATATCTGGTATTTTGGATAGTCTTTGGAATTGCAAGATAAATGATGGTCCCTTTTGTTTCTCTCAATCTCTCAATCCCTGCCTTGCCTTCTCTTGGTAGACAGTCCCAAAAGTGGGGCCAGAGACCCAATTAGTTCAATTAAAATTCCTTTACGAAAAGTAGAGAACTAGATTCAATCATAATACTCTATAATCTTTATGGCATCTAAACCTTCATATGGTTAATTACTTTTCGGCAGGTACTCAGCAATGGCAAGTACAAAAGCGTGCTCCACCGAGCAGTAGTTAACAGCAATTCTGCGAGGATCTCAATTCCTACTTTCTACTGTCCATCTTCTGATGCCGTGATCAAACCACCAGGATCACTTGTTGATCAAGAGCACCCTTCAATCTATAGGAGCTTCACCTATGCAGAATATTATGAGAAGTTTTGGGACCATGGAATGAATTCCGAGAGCTGTCTCGACATGTTTAAAGCCACCTAGGCTGGTAGTCATAAAGGATATGCTACATGTCTTCGCATGCTTAATTGAAGTTGGTGAAAAAATTCTGAAAGTCTTGGGATCAAATAACAAAAGACAACTCTGGCCCTTATCTTTCTTGCTGGTCTTCTTTTGTGCTGCACTTTCCAAAATGTTGAAATTTTGCTCTGGAATTTGACAGTTTGGTTCAATCCACAGAATTGTAACCTCAAATTAAAGTAGAAGCGCAGAAACTCTTGTGGGAGATACGTACGGTACTTGGAGACTCGTGAGATTTAGAAGACTTCGAGTCTTGGGAGCGGGAAAATTTGGCCCATGCAAACTTCAGGGCCACAGTCTCACGGATGGAGGAAGGAAATTAATCATCTCATACGCGCAAATAGAAAGACTTTAGTACCACGATGTTGACATGATAGTTGATGGCTTCCCCATGATCGCTGTAAAATGATAGAATTTTGAGAAACAACGATATTTTAAAAAAAATGTTAAAAGGATTGTTACAAAATGATAAAATTAAACTAGGATTATAGACAATTATGGAATTCAGTGCCCTGCCAATTATGCATAGTACTGGGGAACCCATTTTCACTCAGATTAGGGGTAAAGAGACAAAACTTCCACATACTCAATATTAATCAATAGACAAGTTCTGAAAAAAAGAAGGGGGCCGGACTCCGGCAAGTAAGGGCGAGAGATCGGGTATTGTCCATCATCTACTTCAATACACGGCTTAAAGGTGAGTAGCTAGGGATTACCTGCACTGTATGTTTTGCATTGCAGCTGCGACATCATCTGATCATGAAGATAGATGGCTATCAAATATTTAGAAATGATGTGTGGTGTATGGTATGCAATGTGACATGATCCGTCGACATGTCCTATTTGATAGTCCTTCATCTCCATGATTCGATGAAGTGGTGGCCATCAAGTAACTCTTTATTTACAAAGATGGGTGCCTCTGCTGCTGGTGACTTCTAACACTTTGTTTATCAAGACTGTTTCTCATTTTTAATAATTATAAAATTGAGTTACATCAAAGCAAAGCAGAATATCAGGTATCTAAATCTTTGATCAGGAGGATGAACCCATAATTTGTTTTGGTGTCGAGCACTATATCCTCTACATATACATGTATATGAGTGCACTTACACATACATGATACTAGTGTTTTGAATCATAGCCGGGATATTGAATCATTTTAGCGACTAAGTCATAAGTCAGCATCCAACTGCGAGGCAATTTCAAATCAATCATTGATCCATGATATCAAAAAATAAATAAAACAAGTTAATATTTAAAATAATAAAATATTTGAAGATATATAAATATAAATATGAATGAATCTCATAAATAATAATAATAAGAATAAAATTTTCATTATATATTTAACATCTACACCATAAAGTGATATAATCTCACAACTTGATTTTGCAAAAAAAGAAAGAAGAAGAGAGAATATATATTAATATTTCTTTATACTATAGATAATTTCCAAATGATAACATGACAAGGAATTTGAACTTTGGATGACAAATTTTTATTATGTCTAAGATCATAAAAGTAAACTAGTAAAATAATAATTTTGGTTATAACACTTTAAGAGATTGATCTTGATGAGTCAAAAATGGATTGATCCAACAGGGCCGATGGGATGACCAGCTAGGTTTGTAGGTCACATATTGTTTTAAATTTTTAGGTTTGAGATCAACCCAATCTCTGTGTAGGCTTTTCAGTTACAAGTTGCATGAGTTGACCTGGTCAACTCATCCCAATCTTAAAACATAGCATGATACTACAGTACATAGTTATTTAATTAAAGATCATCAATTGATCGATTTAGAGTTTTATTCTAAATCTTCTATATCAATCTAAAAGGATCACTAGACTTGTTGTAGACCACTTTAATCATTTAAGATAAGTCTAGACAGGTTTTGAAGAAAGATCTGCCATATCCAACATTTAACCTCTATTTACAAATTCTAGAGGCCATAACTTTTTCAAAAGATAGTTGTTTTCAGTGCCGCTAGGTGTTAAAATGAAGCTTTCAATCAATACTATAAGGATGTAACTACCTCTAAGGGATCAAAGCAAGTAGTAAATGTAGGCTTTCAATAATATTTGGGCTTCGAAATGGACCGGTCAAAGCATTATTTTTTTTTAGTAAGACATTGACTAGGTTTGTTTTCAAATACAAGAGAAATTAGATAACCTAATAAAAGACAAAGTTGAAAGTTGTAAACTCTTCGAACTAATAGTTTTACACCAAAAACTATTAGGCATGAGTACCCAATACATTTTAGCTTTTTTATGATTATTTTTTATTAGGCACGGGTATCTAGAATTATAAGCTCTTTTAACAAGAAAACAAATCTAACTCAGATTTTATTAGAGCGAAACTCACTAGTATAAACAGAGGACCTATATAACAGTTTTGGCCATTTTTAAGGAAAGTAAAAAGCTTAGAATCATGCTTTCAAAATTTTTTAATATTCTTTGTTGTTTTATTTAGTGAGATTCTAGTTGGGAATGTTAAAAAATATTCTTCCTTGCTAGCTGATTGGGTCAAACTCCTAACCTATGCTCCGACCAGTCCTTCTAAAATCTCAATTTTTTAGAGGTGCAAGGGTCACTAACCAAGATTCAATGTAAGAAAAACAAGATTTGGCGATGCTTTTTAAGGCCTTTACCGACGCTTATAAGCGTCGGTCTGTTTTCTTTTGACGCTTTTAAAAGCGTCGCCAAAGGGTCGGCTATATCAGAGTGGAAAAAAGAATTGCCGACGCTTCTAAAAAGCGTCGCTAAGGTGGTTTTTAGCGACGTTTATTAGCGACGCTTTTAAGCATCGCTAAAAACCCATTTAGCGACGCTTTAACGTGTCGTTCTAAATATTTTTTTAAAAAAATATATTTTAAAAAATATTTTGAATCAGAGCCTCGATTCCTCCCCAATTTTCTCTCCGCCTCCTTCATCGCATCCCTCAGATCCCACAGATGCCCCATGCTCGCGCTCAGATCCAGCGGCTCTATCTGCACCATGTCGACCCCCTCGACGCCGGCGATCGCCTCGATCTCCGCCAGCCCCGCTGCCGTCTCCACCTGGCACATCACCAGCAGCTTCTCGTCAACCCGCACCAGGTAGCCATCGTCGATGCCATAGGCGGAGGCGCGCACCACTGTGTCGGCAGACGCCATGCGGCGGAAAACGGCAGAATGAGACGGCGAGCTCGGCGGCGCCGGGGGACTCGATCATGGGGAACATGAGGCCCTGGGGGCCAGATGGCCGGGGTGCGATCGCCTCTCGTTGCCATTGAAGCGGGCTCCGAAGAAGAAGGCGACAGAAAGGAGCCACGAGTCGCTGTGCACCGGCTCATTTCTGTCGCTGTGTCCCTCGCGAAGTTGATCCCGAGCGCCGGCTCGGGCAGCTCCGGTGGCACCTCCTCCGCCGGCAACGTCACCTCCCACATCCCTCCAGGATGCCCATACAAGCACAAGTTCTCCTTCTCTGCATCAAATCAACCCACACCCAAATCCACCAAAACAACCCTGATCTCAAACTTCTACCGATCTTTACCAAAAAAAACAAAAAAAGACTCACCCGGATCGCACATCGCATAGAACTCATCGACATCTGAGGGTAGAACAAATCCCAAGAAAATATGAGAAAACAACCAAAAAAAAGTCGAAAAGATCAAGCAAAAGAGGGATTGGAGAAGGGTTTAGTCTCTGTACCTCTATCTCTATGAAACACTGGTGACCGATGTTTCTGGAGAGAGAGAGAGAGAAGACGAGGAATGGGCGAGAGAGATCTGGGTAATACTACTGGTTAAATAGATGCTTTCCGATCTCTGGAATGAGTTGAGGGAGGAGGGATGAGAGAGAGGAGGGCGGTGGCCGGGTAGAGAGAGAGAGAGAGGCGTGTGAGGGTGGCTTCTGACAGGGGGTTGTTTGGAGGGGGGTCGTTGGCTTCCGACGACGCTTTTTAGCGTCGTCTTAGGCCTGCGACTACACCGACGTATATTAGCGTCGTCTTTTGTCGACGCTTTTTACAAGCGTCGCCAACTTTAGACATTAGACCGAAAATTGCCGACGCTTTTTACAAGCGTCGCCAACTTTAGACGTTAGACCGAAAATTGCCGACGCTTGTAAAAAGCATCGGTAAAAAGGCGTCGGTAAAACTGATTTTTTCTATAGTGATTAGATTATATTCACTTAGTATTTCTAATTATTCTCTTGTTTTGGGGTATAGGAAAAGATGGATATCATGTATGAAAAGCTAGTTTCTTCTCTTATCATGCGTATCTCATTTCACTTACCAGTGAAACATGGTGCTTTTAATTAACCATTTGGTTCAAGACTTAGGCTTTTATATTGGGGTTGAGAATAGTTGGGAACCTGCCTTTCCTTAAAGGTTACTTAGAACCATCAAATAATTGAGCACAATGGAGTTATGCTTCAAGTGACTATAAGGAACTCGAACTTTTGTGCGTGTATGAGAGAGAGGAGCAGAGATAGGAGATGGAAAAAGGAGGTGGGTTACTAGACTCTTGAGGCTTAGCTACTCAGTTAGAGGAACGGCTCGGGCTTGTGTTGAATCTCGTATTGATTGTGAATGGGAGAGACCTTGTATATTTATATAAGGGTAAGAAATACAACTTATATATTTTGGCTAACCTTTTTGGATGAGGTATCGAATTATTATAATTGGTATCAAAATAGATCCGGCTTATAACTATGTGAAGATCCATGTAGGCATATATTTAGTCTATCGGTTATACATCAAAATACCTTAGGTGTTTATAGAAGCCTAAGGAATTTAAATAATAACTTTTGGCTTTTTTTTTTTTTTTTTAATATGATGTCATGTATCACTAGTACACTGCTCTCTTTCTCATTCTAATAGCATCTGGGCTCCACAAAGTGCTATCCTTGCAAGAAGGCTTTGTCATTGTGGACTTTGACTGAATTCTTTTTATATGCTTGAGAAACTATGCTCTCGTTTGTGTTGGTTCCATCCAATCTTAGCTTGATCGCATATTAATCAGATGCCAAGGGCAACATTGATTTAATTTAAGTTATTTAATTTGAGCGTGAATACAGGAACATCAACTTATTGTATTTTATGACCGGCTTACATTTAAAAGTAATTTTATTAAGTCAAGGGAGGACAAATCATTTTCATAAGGTTGGCGAGAGTCTCACGGTATGCATGTAACACAGAAACATGGTTAGAAACTAACCTTATATTTTAAAAAAATAATACCGTGACGAAATCCAGTGCCCTCATGAATCATGACCTCTGATGCTTGACTTACGTAGGAGCAGCATGAGTAATCAGTGAAGGATTCTGCTGCATGACCTCAGAACTCATGGGCAAAAGAGCCCATTCCAAAACACTAAGGTTATTATGTGCATATAAAAGAAAAAAAATAGTAATTACATACAGACGACCGAGAATCATGGTGATTGGGGTGACTTGGTCTCTCTCAATCCTACCAAAAGATAACAAAAAATGACTTAAACAACAGGATAATAATTAGATAACAACAGGATCTAAATCGAAGTAATTGATACGGAATTCGATAATTTTATCAATTGCACTGGTTGATACCTTCAATATTATTCAAATATAAAAAATATAATCATTTTATGTTTATAATTTATATTGAATACAATGATGGATAAAATGGTTGTGCAATGCCAAGTACCTCAATCGACAAACGTACATGGTTATCCAAGGGGATGTGGTGTCTATAGAATGATGGAATCGCTTCCAATTAACCTTGATGTCACTCATCTACTATTGTTTATCAACATGAGCCAAGGTATTTGCATGGGTGATAGGGTGAGGAGGGACTACTTTGTTCGGCAAATGTAACACCATTGCAAGAAAATAGTTTATTATCTAATTTTAGAGCCTGGACTGAGTGACATTCCAACATGGACCATATGCCTCACTGATGGGTTGATGCCACTTATATTTTGAGCCACATAAGAATCGTATCCATGCTACTAGTGATTCTTCTACCAAAGGACACGGCACGTATGTAGCCGAAGTGGAACTTATTAATTAAATAAGAAGTGCTAAGCCTGCATGACTGTGTTGAGGTTCGTCTGCATTCCACAAAGGAACCCCTCCACAAGACACCTCCATGAGTTGAACAGTATGGTTGATGTCACATGTAGCCAAAGCACGAGTCGGGGTTGTATCTTTTGGACGAAGGAAGGATTCACCTTCCTTCATGCAACTCCACCATTGGATCATCTATTGGTTGCTTTGAGATCTATGCAAGTGAATGAATAATGAAGTTCCAAATGTTTTTGTATTTTTGAGGTGGGTGATCCGATGGTGGATTTGTGCAAGGAAGATACACTCTTCTTTTGTGCGAAAGATACAGCCTTTATCTCACCTCTTGACCAATAATAGCTTTCAACAGTCAACACATAATAATACTAATTAATGTAAGCTCATAATGGCAAGTGCACGCATCAGGGTTGCATGTTTCGCACAAAAGAGGGATTCACCTTCCTTCATGCAACTCCATCATCGGAACATCCATTGGTTACTTTGAGATCTGCAAGCGGATGAATGATGGAGTTTCAAAGTGCTTTGAGATCTTTGAGGTGGGTGATCCAATGGTGGATTCATGCAAGAAAGATAAACCCTTCTTTTGTGTGAAAGATACAATCTTAATCTCACCTCTTGACCAACAATAGCTCTCAACCGTCAACACATAATTATACTAATATAAGCTCATAATGGCAAATGCACACACCAGTCCATTATATTAATTTACCATTTGAAATCACATCATCATTCTTGAACATATCTTTTAGGCAGACAATTTAGGTATTCTTGGAGATGGGTCAATAGAAAAAGTGGAATTCTCCACCGTCTTTTTTTTTTTTAATTATTGAAGAAGAAACGGAGGTGGAATTCTCCACCTCCTTATTTTTTGAAGAGGGCTTGAAGCTGGGTAGGTGTACCCATCTGACCATTTCAAGGATAGAAATTTACCTCCAGGGTCTGTCATAAAAAAATGCCATATTTTCTCAAAACCAAGTAAGGCTACAAATTTTAATTGGACACCATGTTTATGTTAATAATTCATGTTCTGAAATGAATTTTTGTAATTTGCCCTCTACTTCTACTTATATTGTTTGGTTGAAGTTATATAGACCCATAACAAAGCTATATATACTAGTTTGCCACAGTGGTGGTCATTGGGCCATTGGCTGAGGACTTTCTGACTTTCCTATGGACTTCTTCTCGCGAGAAGATAGCGGACATCCTCCCGGGGGAGGTGGAGGCGTGGCCGCGGGGCCCGTCCACGAGGATGACGTCCCAGGGGATGTCGTAGAGGGCGTTGGGGAGGTCGTTGAGGGCGAGGCGGCAGTCGGAGAAGAGGAGGTTCTGGACGGGGCGGCAGTCCCCCCGGCGGCCGCGGCGAGCGGCGGCGATGAGGTCGGGCATCTCTCGGGCCTTGGTGGTGTAGGCGATGTCGTAGGCCTCGAGGCCCGGGAGGCGGCCCTCGAGGTGCGCGATGTAGTACTCGTTCTCGTCGAGAAAGACGGTGCGGCCGCCGTGGTTGAGGGCGCGCCAGAGAGGGGTCTCGTGGCCAAGGCCAAAGACGACGAATTTGCAGGGAGTGCGGCGGCGGAGCACGGCGGCGATGGTGCGGAGGTCGGCGTCTCCCATCTTGCCGCTGGAATTTGAGGCCGCGGCGTAGTTGACGAGGGCGTCAAAGACGGGGTCGGGGAGACGGGAGTTGTGTCGGAAGGAAGAAGGGGCACGGGCAAATTGGTTAGAGGAGGAGAGGCCGGGGTCTCGAGGGGTGGTGGTAGTGGTGACGAAGGCGAGGAGGGCGGCGAAGGTGAAGAAGGAGGCGAAGGCGATGAGCCAGAGACGGTGATGAGACCCCAGGAGATACAACATGGGCGCCGCCGTGGATCCACCGCCGGCGCCGGCGCCGCCTCCGCCACCTGCCTGCTTGGCGGACTGCAGGAGGATGAGCTTGGCGTTGTTGATTCCCTTCATCTCTTTTGTGCGCTGCTCTAATTTACAATAGGAGGAGGGATCGGGGGCTTGGGTGGCCTGAGAAGGCATGAAGCCGACGCCGGAGAAGAGGGAGAAAGCTCCATCGTACTCCATCGACGCCGGAGAAGAGGGATCGGGGGCCTGGGTGGCCGCTCTCTCTCTCTCTCTCTCTCTCTCTCTCTCTCTCTCTCTCGCTTCTTGGAAGGAATCTAATCAAGAATCGGGAGGGGGTTAGAGATTTGTAAGGGAGGGGGTTTGAGTGGTCGGGAGAGGGGAGGGGATTTGTAGAGAGGAGGGGGGAGGGGGCGAGCGGCGGAGAGAGAATTTGCAGGGAGGAGGGGAGGGGGGGATAATGGCCTCCGACGACGCTTTCTAAAGCGTCGTTGGGAGGGAAAAAAATAAAAATAAAAGGATTTAAGCGTCGGCCCAAGCTACGGGTTGCGACGACGCTTATAAGCGTCGGCGGAAACCAGACTTCCAAAAAAATTGCTGACGCTTCTACTTAGCGTCGGCAGACAAAAGTCGGAAAAGATAGTTTTTCTTGTAGTGTCGAAGGCCGGCCAGGGTGGAGCAGGAGATTAGGGCAGCTTAAATAGCTTATCATTGCTAGCTAGAGAGGAATGCCTGAATCTTTGAGGACAGAGGTGCGCATCCGAGGTTGGTGGTGGACTGGGCTCTTGCTCATGCGGCGGAGATCCTTGATATGGCCGCTTCATCGTCCCTTGGGATGGCAAGGAGAATCTGGAGCTCTCGTTCTGCTCTTATAGTGCCCAGGACTATATCCATATTCTGGGAGCCTTCACTCCCAGGCTTTCTCAAGGTGAACTTTGACGGCGGTGTCAACGAGGTTGGAGGCAACGAAGGTGTCAGAATTATCATCAGAGATCAGGAGGCCAGACTTGTGGCGGCCAGAGGTTGACGGATCTTTGAGCAGACTGTGGTCGGGGTGGAGACCAGAGTTGCGTGAGAAAGTGTCTCCCGCGTGAGAAAGTGTCTCCCACGTGCACCTCCCGCGTGAGGCAAGTGCTAGATGCAGACTGCATTGTCCTTGAGAGGGATGCGACTGATCCATGACATTCGTTGACTCTTGGGTGAGTGCACCTCCCATTGGGCCACTCATGCCTATAGAGAGGCGAATAGTGCGGCTGATTGGGTGGCATCCTTTACGGCTCAGCATTTTGAGAGTTTTTTTTAGGACAACCATTCCTTGTTTTCGGCATCCTTGTATTCTCCTATCCTCTTTGATTTTATGGGCTGCACCCACATTCATTGTGTGTGAGTCGCCATTGTACAAAAAAAAAAAGCTATACATACAGTAACACGCAATTGTAGATGAGCTAATTATAATCTTGGGTATTGAACATGAGAATTTATATCCATTCATTTCAGTAACATCTAAAGCATTCATGAACAAATTGCCTGCTGAAATAGTGTTGAACAGCCTCCAAATGTGTCACGCCCCAAAATCGGATCATGACACGGCCGTGCTATTGCAAACCCTTGCCCGCAATAACACGCAGCCACTTTAAAATTTTAAATCAATTATGAACAATTTCTTTCTTGAATGTTAACAAATGTTTCATCAATAAAAGATTGATTACAAAGCATCTAAAAATAGAAACATTTAATGTGTCATTTTCTTTTCCCCATAACCCTGAAGCATGTAACGCTCCTCGTTCCTAGCATCTCCTATTCATCTGTAAGAACATAAATAAATGGGTATGAGCTATAAAGCTCAGTAAGTAACCATGCATAATCTTATCTGATCAATCATAATATTTTTTCATACTAGTGTATTAATTTAAGAAACTAACAGTTGTAACAAAGTAAGCATTTCATATAACAAACTAGTCATAAAACTATGCATGTCCATTTATGCAACTTCATAAACATGGCTATGCATTATAAAACTTTTGTCATTATCCCATGCTTTGAAATCCGTACTCGTCATTATTCATGCTTTGAAATTCATGCTCATCATTATTCATGCTTTGAAGTCCGTACTCGTCATTATTTATGCTTTGAAATTCGTGCTCATCATTATTCATGCTTTGAAATCCGTACTCATCATTATTCATGCTTTGAAGTCCGTACTCATCATTATTCATGCTTTGAAATTCGTGCTCATCATTATTCATGCTTTGAAATCCGTACTCATCATTATTCATGCTTTGAAATCCGTACTCTCAGATGATAGTGCAGCTATGGTCACTATTATTACCCGTGACAGGGCCATAATCTTTACCAACTATTATTTCCCGTTGGCAGGGTCTAAGCCAAGCTATTATCACCCGCTGGCGAGGGCCGTATGCCGAGCTACTATAACCCGCTGGCGAGGGCCATAATATTTGCCAACTATTATTCTCCGTTGGCAGGATCTAAACCAAGCTACTATAACCCGCTGGCGAGGGCCGTATGCCAAGCTACTGTAACCCGCTGGCGAGGGCCATAATCTTTGCCAACTATTGTTCCCCATTGGCAGGGTCTAAACCAAGCTACTATAACCCGCTGGCGAGGGCCGTATGCCGAGCTACTGTAACCCGCTGGCGAGGGCCATAATCTTTGCCAACTATTATTCCCCGTTGCCAGGGTCTTCTTCCAGTTACTATTACCCACTGGCAGGGGTCGTAAAGCCAAGTTACTTTTACCCACTGGCTGGGGTCGTATGCCTAGTTACTGTTACCCACTGGCGGGGGTCGTACATAACAATCTGAGAGTTCTTTAAAACATATCATGCTTTTCATAAATCTTTTCTCATAGGTACATTGGAAAGTGAATAATGGCATCATGCTGAATAAAATTCATGATCATGCTGAAAACTTTATTTTTCTTTCCATGCATCTTTCTACATCATCATAATCATGTGTACATAATATAATAATAATAATAATGATGGATGCTATGTATCCAAAATCATGTAATCATTTGCTAACACATGCTTGATCTTAATTTTGTGAAAACATAAATAATCATATACAATTTCATAATCAAGTAATCACAAGTATTTGATAAAACATAAGATTATATCAAGTACTTTTTCCATAATTCTTATACATAATTCCAATTGCATAAATAATACTTTTTCATCTTATAAAACGTGATACATGATCAATAATAAGATTAAGACAGGTTACTTATATTAATTTGCTCACCAAATGCTAATTCTCCAATACCTAGCAAGATCATTAAATTACATGTTACTTGCATATTTAATTTCTATTTATTTATAATCTTAAAGTCATTTACAGCCCATCCATAGGACTCAATTTCATTTTTGGGTCCATAGCCTAATTCAATTTCTGGTACAGGTCTGGGTCAATTGCATACTGATTTAGATCTGATTTAATTTCTGGTTCAGGTCTGCGTCAGCTTCTAGTTCAGACCTGATTCAACCTCGGATTCAGGTCTGATTCAGCTTCTGGCTCAGTTACTTCTGGGTTTAAGGATATTGGGCTCAGACCAGGCCCAGTCCGGCCTCGGGCCTTTAAAGCCCAATTCATTTGAAGCCCACCACCGGAATCGGCCTAATTCGGCCCACAGTAATTTTTTATTTTATTTTATTTTTCTTTCTTCGTTTCTTTTCCTCCTTCTTTTCTTTTCTTTCTTTTTCCTTTTCTTTTCTTTCTTCTTTTTCTTTTCTTTTCTTTCTTCTCCTCCCTTCCCGAACCTTCTCTTCCTTCCTTTCTTCGTTCCGTCCCGATCTCCTCCTCCTCCTCTCCTCCCCCGCATGAAGCTAGGGGCGAGCTCGGAAGGATGCTCGGGAGAGGCCGGCCAGAAGCCGGCGGCACTGCAGCCAACCGGCGGTACCTGCAGCGGCCGTGGTTTGGCTGGCCGCTCCCCTTCTCCACCTCCGATGGAGGAGATAGGGCACGGGCACCCCCCAAGAAGCAGAGGAACCGGCCGAAGCCGGTGGTGCCCGCGTAGCACGCAGCCGACGCCCGTGATCGGCCTGACGGCATCCCAGGTGCCCCGAGTCGGCGGCGGCTATGGACAAATAGGGAGATCCCCCTTCGGCTCTTCTTCTCCAGTCATCTTCGGCCAAAAATCAAACCGGTTCCACCATGGGAACCGGATTTGCATGAGCCGAGGACCCTTCCATGGTATGTTTGCATTTTAGGATTTTAGACCTAGGGTTTTGACTGCAGTGGTAAAGCCATGATCAGATGAAGGAGAAAGATCTTTAGCCAATGTCAGATCACGAGTGAGATCTCCCCCCTTCCTCCACTGCATCTTATTCCTACCCTTCCTTTTCTTCTTTTGATCTCTTTTATTTCGTTGTCTCTCTGTTTTGTTGTTCCATGATTAAACTAGATCTACTTGCATAATACAAGGGAAGACAGGGACTTACCTAGCTCCGGGACAACTCTGTGATGTTCCCTTCGGCGGCTCAGATCCCTCTTCCGTTCCTTGTAGCAGAAAAAGAAGAGAGTGAGAAGAAATGAGAGACTGATAGAGTTCCTTTGCGAGGAATCCATGGGCTTTAATAGCCTTCGGCCGTAAGAGAAGAGGGGTGGTGATCGTGGCTGTTAGGCGGTTGTAACCGCCTCAACAGCTGGCGATCATGGTTGCAGGTTTGGGTTTTTAAATGGACCACAGACCATAATCCAGGTTGGTCCATTTGGCCCGGTATTTACATTCTTCCCTCCTTAAAAAAAATTTCGTCCTCGAAATTTTACATAACTTAATTCTTAAACAAATGAAGTTACTTAGTCTTTTATCTAACTTTCCAACAAGCTTCCGCTGCGCAAATTCGATCGAGCCCAACATTTCTAAGGCTTAACAACTCAATCTCAATTTGTATTAGCTTTAACTTTCTCGTTGAAGTGATAAAATTCTTAAACATAACATCTATAAGAATAGTTTTCTTAAGGGAGACGACATCACATAAAGACTGGTTCAATTCTTATGGTGTGCATTATAGAGAGTTAGAAACCTAAAAGATACAAAGGGGTCGGAAGATTTACAATTAATTGACACCTGGCCTTCATTGCATTATCTAGGATGATATTTGTCACTATTTGATCACTCGTACCAACATTCTACCAAATCAATGCAAAAGCTGAGCTCCCGATTCAGTAGGTTCCGAGTCGTTCTTCTTTTTATTTGGACAGTCTCGTGCCAAATGTCCATGTTGACCACAAATGAAGCAGACTCCCATCTTCTTAAAACAAGGCTCCCTATGAGTCTTGCCACAGTAGGTACATGCCTCAAATCTCTTCTTCTTATTTGTATTACCTTCAGAGTTCCGTGGCCTGTCACTCAGATTTTCTGTCATTTTGGGTCTCTTCTGGTCACCTCTTTCTTTTTCTGATCTCTTCATTTCGGCTTCCAATTTTAGAGCCCTTTCCAATACATCCTGGTAACTAGTGAAAAGCAGAACAGCCAACCTGGACCTGATCCCATATCTCAGGCCTTGTTCAAACCTATTGGCTTTACTTATCTCTTCCTCCATGAACCGAGGACAAAACCTGCCCAATTCATTAAACTTGCTGGCATATTCCAATACTGTCATATTCTCGGTCTGTTTCAGGGCCAAAAATTCGTTCTGCTTCACCAATCTCACTGACTGGGGGAAGTACTGATTGTAGAATTTACCTTTAAATTCCTCCCATGTTAATTGTTCACCTTTTCCTTGAACAGCAGCCTTCATAGCTATCCACCAGAACTTGGTGTTTCCTCTGAGCATAGGAACCGCCAATTTGACCTTAACCTCCTCGGGAAATTGTAGGGCATCGTACATCTCCTCTATCTCCTGAATCCAGGTCTCAGCAGCCAAGTAATCAGCCCCTCCCTCAAACATTGGAGGATGCAGCCTCCGAAATTTCTCATAATAAGTATCGGTGGACGACACAGATCGGAAGGAGAGCTGTATCTGCTGCTGCTGCTGGAGAAGCTGTGCCACCACTTGGCATACCTCAACAAGATCTGTCTGAGTGGCTACAGCATTTGGAGCTGGCCCAGCTGGCATGTTGGTAGCTTCTTGGGATGATGCTTTCACTCCTTTTCTTTTATAGTTAGCCAAAACTTCATTCTCGCTATCACTCATCGTCACCTATCAAAATATAGTATTAATCCTTTTCCATTTCATCACATTATATATATATATATATATATATATATATATATATATATATATATATATATATATGTATTTAAATATATGTATATATATATTTCTTTTATTATTATTATTGTTATTATTATTATTATTTAGAATATCATTATTGTTCTTACTATGATTCCAATTATTGGAAAGTTAACTTAGCTACCCATTCCCATGATTAATTTTAAAGTTTTTAAATCATAGTTAAAAATTATTGCTCTGATACCAAATGTCACGCCCCCGCCTCTGCGAGGCACGTGAGGCACCCAGTGCCCACGTGGGGGCCACATGAGGGGGGAACGCGGGGCTCCCCTGCCAGATATTGTTCGGTTCTGGGGCTTCACGCAAGCGTCCTTCACCCCTCCTCGGTTTTTGTTTTCCACCCAAAACGCGTCTGCAGGATTAGGAGACACCCGCCTCATATGCCCAGGCTCTGGAACGAATCTTTCCGATGTGGGACTATTGGGCCTCACACCCTTCCCACCATCGGACAAGAGCCATCCTCGGCTCTGATACCACTTAATGTCACGCCCCAAAATCGGATCATGACACGGCCGTGCTATTGCAAACCCTTGCCCGCAATAACACGCAGCCACTTTAAAACTTTAAATCAATTATGAACAATTTCTTTCTTGAATGTTAACAAATGTTTCATCAATAAAAGATTGATTACAAAGCATCTAAAAATAGAAACATTTAATGTGTCATTTTCTTTTCCCCATAACCCTGAAGCATGTCACGCTCCTCGTTCCTAGCATCTCCTATTCATCTGTAAGAACATAAATAAATGGGTATGAGCTATAAAGCTCAGTAAGTAACCATGCATAATCTTATCTGATCAATCATAATATTTTCTCATACTAGTACATTAATTTAAGAAACTAACAGTTGTAACAAAGTAAGCATTTCATATAACAAACCAGTCATAAAACTATGCATGTCCATTTATGCAACTTCATAAACATGGCTATGCATTATAAAACTTTTGTTATTATCCCATGCTTTGAAATCCGTACTCGTCATTATTCATGCTTTGAAATTCATGCTCATCATTATTCATGCTTTGAAGTCCGTACTCGTCATTATTTATGCTTTGAAATTCGTGCTCATCATTATTCATGCTTTGAAATCCGTACTCATCATTATTCATGCTTTGAAGTCCGTACTCATCATTATTCATGCTTTGAAATTCGTGCTCATCATTATTCATGCTTTGAAATCTGTACTCATCATTATTCATGCTTTGAAATCCGTACTCTCAGATGATAGTGCAGCTATGGTCACTATTATTACCCGTGACAGGGCCATAATCTTTACCAACTATTATTTTTCGTTGGCAGGGTCTAAGCCAAGCTATTATCACCCGCTGGCGAGGGCCGTATGCCGAGCTACTATAACCCGCTGGCGAGGGCCATAATATTTGCCAACTATTATTCTCCGTTGGCAGGGTCTAAACCAAGCTACTATAACCCGCTGACGAGGGCCGTATGCCGAGCTACTGTAACCCGCTGGCGAGGGCCATAATCTTTGCCAACTATTGTTTCCCGTTGGCAGGGTCTAAACCAAGCTACTATAACCCGCTGGCGAGGGCCGTATGCCGAGCTACTGTAACCCGCTGGCGAGGGCCATAATCTTTGCCAACTATTGTTTCCCGTTGCCAGGGTCTTCTTCCAGTTACTATTACCCACTGGCGGGGGTCGTAAAGCCAAGTTACTTTTACCCACTGGCTGGGGTCGTATGCCTAGTTACTGTTACCCACTGGCGGGGGTCGTACATAGCAATCTGAGAGTTCTTTAAAACATATCATGCTTTTCATAAATCTTTTCTCATAGGTACATTGGAAAGTGAATAATGGCATCATGCTGAATAAAATTCATGATCATGCTGAAAACTTTATTTTTCTTTCCATGCATCTTTCTACATCATCATAATCATGTGTACACAATATAATAATAATAATAATAATGATGGATGCTATGTATCCAAAATCATGTAATCATTTGCTAACACATGCTTGATCTTAATTTTGTGAAAACATAAATAATCATATACAATTTCATAATCAAGTAATCACAAGTATTTGATAAAACATAAGATTATATCAGGTACTTTTTCCACAATTCTTATACATAATTCCAATTGCATAAATAATACTTTTTCATCTTATAAAACGTGATACATGATCCATAATAAGATTAAGACAGGTTACTTACATTAATTTGCTCACCAAATGCTAATTCTCCAATACCTAGCAAGATCACTAAATTACATGTTACTTGCACATTTAATTTCTATTTATTTATAATCTTAAAGTCATTTACAGCCCATCCATAGGACTCAATTTTATTTTCGGGTCCATAGCCTAATTCAATTTCTGGTACAGGTCTGGGTCAATTGCATACTGATTCAGATCTGATTTAATTTCTGGTTCAGGTCTGGGTCAGCTTCTGATTCAGACCTGATTCAACCTCGGATTCAGGTCTGATTCAGCTTCTGGCTCAGTTACTTCTGGGTTTAAGGATATTGGGCTCAGACCAGGCCCAGTCCGGCCTCAGGCCTTTAAAGCCCAATTCATTTGAAGCCCACCACTTGAATCGGCCTAATTCGGCCCACAGTAATTTTTTATTTTATTTTATTTTTCTTTCTTCTTTTCTTTTCCTCCTTCTTTTCTTTTCTTTCTTTTTCCTTTTCTTTTCTTTCTTCTTTTTCTTTTCTTTTCTTTCTTCTCCTCCCTTCCCGAACCTTCTCTTCCTTCCTTTCTTCGTTCCATCCCGATCTCCTCCTCCTCCTCTCCTCCCCCGCATGAAGCTAGGGGCGAGCTCGGAAGGATGCTCGGGATGAGGCCGGCCCGAAGCCGGCGGCACTGCAGCCAACCGGCGGTACCTGCAGCGGCCGTGGCCTGGCTGGCCGCTCCCCTTCTCCACCTCCGATGGAGGAGATAGGGCACGGGCACCCCCCAAGAAGCAGAGGAACCGGCCGAAGCCGGTGGTGCCCGCGTAGCACGCGGCCGACGCCCGTGATCGGCCTAACGGCATCCCAGGTGCCCCGAGTCGGCGGCGGCTATGGGCAAATAGGGAGATCCCCCTTCGGCTCTTCTTCTCCAGTCATCTTCGGCCAGAAATCAAACCGGCTCCACCCATGGGAACCGGATTTGCATGAGCCGAGGACCCTTCCATGGTATGTTTGCATTTTAGGATTTTAGACCTAGGGTTTTGATTGCAGTAGTAAAAGCCATGATCAGATGAAGGAGAAAGATCTTTAGCCAATGTCAGATCACGAGTGAGATCTCCCCCCTTCCTCCACTGCATCTTATTCCTACCCTTCCTTTTCTTTCTTTTGATCTCTTTTATTTCGTTGTCTCTCTGTTTTGTTGTTCCATGATTAAACTAGATCTACTTGCATAATACAAGGGAAGACAGGGACTTACCTAGCTCCGGGACAACTCTGTGATGTTCCCTTCGGCGGCTCAGATCCCTCTTCCGTTCCTTGTAGCAGAAAAAGAAGAGAGTGAGAAGAAATGAGAGACTGATAGAGTTCCTTTGCGAGGGATCCATGGGCTTTAATAGCCTTCGGCCGTAAGAGAAGAGGGGTGGTGATCGTGGCTGTTAGGCGGTTGTAACCGCCTCAACAGCTGGCGATCATGGTTGCAGGTTTGGGTTTTTAAATGGACCACAGACCATAATCCAGGTCGGTCCATTTGGCCCGGTATTTACAAAATGTACATGAACAGGCACAATTTTGGCTTGGTCTGCTAATTAACAGGCTGTAACTTTTCAGCCCAAGCTATATCCTTACTCCAACTATCTCACCAATATCTTAGGCCCAGTGGAAGCCTGGTATTTCTTAGGTCCAATCTGTGTTATTGAGACCAACTGTCTCTAACCCTTTCAGGAGCAGTTCTAGTTAACCTCTTTCGACTTAAAAGTAGTGGAGCCCATTATAGTTAACGCAAAACTAGCCTGTGGGCTGTAATGCCTGCCAGGAAACAACCCAAACAGGCATACCAAGCTGCAGTGCAGAATGGGTTAAGCTTATCAGAATGATCTCATGACCACCATTTCATCATGGATATGATGTCTAAACCTTTAAGCTTGAGCATGCAGTATCATTATAAGTATACAGAAGAAAACCCCAGTACTGCAGCACTAATAAGCACTACTGGTATACATGTATAACTTTCCTCCAAGTTCATAAAGAAAGAAAAGCAAGATGAGCAATGGAGCCAATCATTTTTACTACAAAACTGCCTTACTCCATATGAAAGCATTTTCACTTCTTGACAACACTTTCATCCTGTAGTTGAATCCATACATATAAGCATCATCAAAGACTTGTCCTTCGGGCAATGACGCACAAATGATGCTTACAATGAAATTGAGGGCAGAAAAAAAGGCAGAGCATGTGTGATGGTCCCTATGAACACCCAACTTAGCTACAGTTCCTCAAGCTACATTCTTTCCAATCTGATCAATAGGTCTGGCATGGACCCAACATCTGTATCCGGGATGCCCAGAGGATGAACAAATGATCTTCCTTAGTTCCATGAACATAACACTTCAATAATGTAATTTACCTTCTGATCTCATCATTTGGTCATCCTTTATTTTTTTCCCCTGAGATTTGATATCATTTTTCAGCATCAGATATTAATTTCTAGAAGCAGAGCACTACGAGGACCATGTGAGCATATATTTAGTCCCACATCAGTTGCATACTGAGAAAATCTCGGGTATACAATGTCCAACAATCAAAAATATCTCTTGCTAGTCTTTTTGGATGATGTCTTGGATTGTTATAATCACTCTTCTTGAAGGATGACGAGTTCTCACAAGACAAACCTTTCTTTGAGGATATTATAAAAACCAGCCTTGTAATTCATTGAGGATACTACAGAAACCAGCTTCCCTCTCTGCTTTAGGAAAATGGCTGAGTAGTTTAACAGCTGGCTTTCATTAATTTCAATCTTTAGACCTTTTTACTTTCAAAAAAATTGAGGATGAGGAGCACAAATTTTCTTAGCATTATTTTCCAAATAATTCATAAAAAATAAGGTCCTTTGCTCCTTGGGCATGCAAAACGTTTTATTTTACTTATGATATAATAACGCATCTTAGGGGTCATTGTTCGGTGCAATGGTAAAAAAATTGGACCAACAAATTCAAATTCAATGGTACAGATTTAAGACCGAGAGCCACTTTGCGTAAATAAATAGTGTCCTTTATGATAAACCATCTTGCTCCATCCATTCATGGCAGCTACCAGGTCTGTCGGCTGAACTAATTTCCAGTTCACCTACCATTGCTGGCTTCAAGCAAATGTTGTCAGCCAAGAGAAGTTGGTTCAACTTGGATGCATGGCCCATCAGTCTCAGGCCATAAAGGAATACCTCTAACAGCCTTTATCACTTTCAAGTCAAGGAGTCATCTATATCTTGTCTTTTATGGCATCATGAAATAATTCATTAATTTAGATTGAAATCTAGAGGTATATTATTATGAGAAGGAAACAAACTGAAATGTACATATTAAGTCCAGAAGTATCAACAAATAAAGTGCCAACCCTGTACTAAAAAAATTTGAGAAAGTAAATAAAAGAGAAATTCATCCAAAAAAATGGAAGAGAGAAAAATGAACACCTCTAACAGCCTCTGTCAACTTTCAGTAAAGAAGTTATTTATATCTTGTTTTTTATGGCATCATCAAATAATCCATTAATTTAAACAGGAATCTGAAGTTATATTACTATGAGAATGACAGATATTAAAATCTACAACTTAATTTTAGAAGTATAAACAAGTTAAATAAAGTACCAATCCTGTATTGCGAAAAGTTGGAAAAGTAAATGAAAGAGAAACTTGTTATCCAAAAAAAATGGAAGAGCAATATATATATATATAATCATTGCATAACAAAACTTTAAGGCCCTATATTGATAAAATTATTAATTTAATTTATTGATACAACTGCCATAAAAGATTTAGCAAGTTTGCTTTGTGAATAATTGGAAAATTATTATCTTAGCCTGAGGGTTGTCACTTTAACCTGCAAACTTGGCATCCATCTCAGACCCAACCTGCCCGATCTACATCGAACCAAATGATGAATGAGCCGGCTACGGGTTCAAAGTCAGATTCATTAAAACTTTACTGAATCTGACCCAAACCCATATAATAACCTGGTTTATCATGTACTACATAAATACGTGCATGCGTGCATGTATACATACATAAAAACATATATTTTTCAATTTCTAAACTCTTAGCATATAAAATTTTCTTCTATAAATTATAGGGATAGAAATATTAAAAATAATAACGTGTTGGAACATGCTATAATATTTATATGGACTTTAATTATATCTTCTAATTTTCAGTCAGTTATTATTATATTGTAATTGTGACATGCATGTTGTTTACGATTTAACTTTTGTAGCATGTCTTGGATATTTCATTGATAGAGTTCTCAAAATATCGGTCATTTTAACTTGATTGACTTTTCAAAATATTTTGATATCTCAGTTAATTCAAACTCGATGCATATTTTTATTATCTAAATCGGGACCGATCTAAACCTTCAAGGATCATATATGGAATAAAATTTAGACCTGAAGTCCGGTCTGAATTTAGCGAAGCCCCGACCCAATCCACCTAAGTATATTAGCTATGATATGAAAAGGCTATGTTGTAATTCGGGGAAAAGAGAGATATCTAATCATTTCTTTTATAATCACTTACCTTTCTGAACCTCTCTTTTGCGCAAGTGCCTTCCTATTTCTTTATAATCTTGTTTGTGCCACATGTTAATGATAATATTCGCAAGTTTTAATATTTTAGATGGTATGGGTGCCATTGTGGTGGTATCACTGCAATGACAGCAATAACACTTTTGTTCAGGTGCGGATCCCATCTATGTCATTTGTTGTTTTCACTTTAATCAATAGACACAATACACAAGCCATTTTGAGTATGATGCTTATGTTTATATATATATATATCAATTTAGCAGCACTAAGTTGTATTAAAGCTATGCTATGATGTGGCCACTTGTACGTAGTGCTGCTCCATTGCCGACTGCTGCAACCTCTCTTCTTCCACAATATTAAAGAGCATCCATTCCACTGTCACCCTCCGCAAATATGTGCACCAAACACAAGGGTTACATCATTAACAATGTCTCAATTGCAAGATGACAGTAACCCCACGACAACCACATCCTATATTTAATTAAACATAAGACGAACTAAGAAACCTCACCTTTTCTCAAATAATATTTTCAACGTAAAAATGGTTTAGATTCTCTTAATTGACCATTTATCACTCAACCTAGACGAAATCTACATGGTTTGGCGGGGCCGTCCATGATCTGTTGTCGGAATAGTTGGTGAGCCTTCCACTGTTTTATTACATAAAGAGTGTACTGTCTTTAGGTCAATGAATGCAAAGCTAATGAAAAAAATAAATGCATGCACCGTCCTCCTTTTCGGGTGTGCAGCTACCAATGTATCCAGAGGCACAGCAGCACTTGCTTCTTACGCGACATATAATGAAAGCTTTTCCGTTGTACCTCCCAAGGAGTGTAGAGAAAGCCTCTCAGGTTCAATGAAACCAACCATGGAGATCACCAAAATAAAAATCAACCATGGAATGGCAAAATTAGAGCCCACTGTTTTAAGAAATCTGGCTGCTAATTGTTTCTTTTGATACAATTGTTATTCTAGGTCGCAATTCCTTTGTATCTCTTAAATTTGATATATATTATATTGCTATCACCTGGCCACCTTGTTTTTATCGTTATGACAGCTTACACGCATATATAACAACCTATAAATAATGACTGCTATTTATAAAGGCAACCACTGTAATGATGTTGAACAATGACATTTGGTTACCTGACGCTCTTGTTATTTATCTATTGATTTTTTTATTACAATAAAATTATATTTTTTTGTGTGGGTATCGTCATGCTCCAAATCCACTATCTAGTTGCCATACAGCTAACGTGCAAAGCCTGCTAGGGGAATAAGAGTAGTTAAACTCTAATATTATTTAATGATTCAATAAGCTTAAATATAATTTTATTTGCGCATCTAGTGGTATGAGATGCCTTCTATTCATTTTCTATTCTTCGCTGATAGGCTAACTTAACTGTATCCTATGCATCTGCATCTCTAAAAAAGTAGTTAAAAAAAAATAAGATTAGCTACCACAACTCAGAATATCATATAAATTACTTGGCTCTATATAAATACTTAAGATCTACCTATTGCATAGCTAATATGGGACTAAATACATACTCGTATCTTATATACTTTCTCTATTTAAGTCCTGGCATCTTCGTCAGGTTAAGAATCAAAATTCATTTATATTTAATTACACCATAAATCTAATCACAACTACTACAATTAGCTCATGATCAGCCTACATAAGCCCATGCAGCAATGTCCCCTAATTCAGATGGCTATGGTGGGTACCTATCACAACCTAGGATCTCATCTAAAAAAGATAGTTAGAAGATATTATTTGAAATTTTTAGTTCTATATAAGTACCTAAGACCTATCCGATATATAATTAATATAGAATTAAATATATGCTCACATGAATTTTTATAGATATCGAAGGATGCCAATTCAACCACTATATACTATTACAGTGGGTCATAATAGCCATTGCAGTACATCAGTTAAAAAATTGAAGAAGGTCACGGTAAATCAGTAAAAATATTCAAAAAAAAGCTAGGTTTTGGATTTTCTTTAGCTAAGTAACATTCATTCATTGCAGTGCCCTTGTTTTTCCTGTCTCGCTATTCTTCCCTCCTCTTCCTCTCCTTTTTTTTTATTGTGCTTCTATACCTCCTCACTAGGCATCCCCAACTCTTTTCAATAAAACATAAAAATAAAAATAACAAAAAAAAAAAAAATCATTGCAACGTTATAACAGTAATCAATCTTTTTGGGCCCCAAAGATCAGATGGAAATGGTGGCATTACTAACACTCAGATCCATTGAAATAGCTCCAAATTGTATGTCCATTATTGTCGCCATGAAAAGCTTTCATACGACAAAACATCCAAGGCCCAACTTGCTTCAACGAAAAGAAATTAATATTACGGCAATAGCAAACAACTTGACAAATCTCCACCGAGCCTTGGTATTGGCTCAGTAATTCCCACATGAATTCCTGCCCGTGCTACATTGGATGATGAGATTTCTCGTTTGCTATCATACCATTATTGTTTCTTTTACCCATGCAAGGTCCCATCAATAGATAGCCCCAAAAACCTTCGTTAGAAGAGTCAATGGCTGGCCACCCCGGAGGACGGCCAGCATTCGAGAAGTCCTCCGACTCCTTCGTACCCTAAAAGTTACAGAGAGCACATGGGCTGTCAACCACACCTCTTCTTCCTCCCCACCTCACAACCACCCTCCTATTTATAGACCCCACCATTCACCCCCTCTCCATTCTCTCCTCATCACCACCGACAGCCCTTGTTCCTTACTCGCCACCCCCACCACCTTCTCTTCTTTCATTCACAGCTCTTTTCTCCAACTCCACCATGGGCTTCCCTTCTGTTTGCTATTGTGTCATCCTTCCGAAGCCTCTGATCCTTCTAGTCCAACTCCTCGACTGCCTGAAGTTCGCCGTGTCGGCGATCCTCTTCTGTCTTGGATTCGCCTCGTCTCCTGAAGATTATGTCTATCCTCTCTCGGCGACCGATTTCTCGGTCCCTTCGTCTCCTCCGATCACCCCTTCGGAGATCAAAAGTAGGATTCCGGTCGTGAGGTTCTCGAGCTTTCGCAAGAGTTCAGCCCAAGGAGAGGAGTCTACCTGTGCTGTTTGCTTGGGAGCATTGGAGGCAATGCAAGAGGTTAGGGAGCTTGGCAACTGCTTTCATGTGTTCCATAAGGGGTGTATAGATAAGTGGGTGGACATGGGTCGGGTCACCTGCCCATTGTGTAGAGCCCAGTTGTTGCCCAAGGGAAGGGAAGAGAAAGAGATGGCTGTTGGGTTGATGTAAAGCTTTTGAGATGATTATGAGACGTGTTCATCAGGAAATTGTCAATTAGTATGTGAGTGGCCTCATCGAGAGTGGTCCTGTAGGGTATTTGGTACACTGGATCCTCCAATATGGGATCACATTTAGATTTTTGTAATCTTCTCCCCTCTTCTTTCGAAAACTGAATCATGTGTACAGTTGATAGTGGAGTACCTTCCATGACTTTGATGTTAGGGACTGGTTTTTTGTTCATTCCTATGGAGGCCTAGGCAGTGTTGTATGATTGCTTCCACTTCCAAAGTAAAATAAATAAATGCTGGTGCCCTTGGCTTCAGAATTCAGAATACAGGATAAGCAATGATGATTGGATGTGCTCTAATTTGAGAGTAGATTGCATTGCCTGGTCCTGGTGCAAACAGGTTAAAGAAATTGCTCTGCAGCACTCCTGAAAGCAAACCTAGTTCATGGGCACAAGCATGTCAAGTTTTTTATATCTCAAAATTTATGATCGAGATTGCCTTGCGTTGCGCTGTTTTCGCCAAAGTTGGCAAATGTTAAATAGATGACCTGATTGTCACATAGATAAAGTGTGAAGATCCGTGTAGAGGTGCCTTTAGTTCTATATCGGTTGTTCGTCGGAAAGATCATGGGTATTTATAGAGGACTAAAGAACTCAAAAAAAAATATCTTCCAGCTAGCTTTTTTAGATAAGGTCATGGGTTATTATAAATGGTACCAGAGCGAACCTGGCCCATAGCCCATATGGACTAGAGACACTGCAGCATAGATTTGTTGATGCTGACTACGGTCGATCATGATACTTATGATTAGATTTGAATGGATTTGGATCCTTAGCCTGGTGAAGACATCAAGACTAAAAGAATAGAGGATGTGAGGACTCATACAGGCGTGTGTTTAATCCTATATAGGTTATTTGTCATAAGATTTTGGATACTTATATAGGACTAAGGACCTACAAAAATGTCTTCCGGTGGATGAAATTCTGGATTGTTAGATAAGCATTAATGTTGATAATTTATTTTCATGAAGAAGCACCTCAACCCTTAAATATTGGTCTCGATACCCTCTGTCTACCATCCGGGATCATATAAAACATATAAAATTACATTGGCTATGCCCAAACAGTTCAAAGAAAGAAATTATATATGCTCCCCAGCAGTGTACCTTGAGGCGGCTGTTTCAGGAGGGGAATGATGATGCCTATATAACAATAAATAACTCTTGTAAGAAGTCTATCGTTGCAGGTTGGAAAAATATATTGAAGAATAAATTTCAAAGATCAATCCAAATGATCAAGTGATACTTGCTGATCTAACCACCAACAGAATGTAACACAAAAAGAATCATAACCTTTCTCTTTAGTGGGTTCAATTGCACTGGAATGAGAATGATGCAAGGGTGATGGATTGAGTTCAATCATGGCATTAGATTCCAAAGATCCTTGAATGGCTCTAAATGAGCATCCTCCAGCCTTCAGCTGAAACACTAAGAGATGCATTTACCATGGTACACTAATAGCAATGAATTATTTGGCATTTGTTTCCTCTGATTAAAATAAAACCATTTTCATTGAGCTGCTCTTTGATGTCTTCCAAATGACGCTCAACACAATTTAAAAAACAATTCATAGCATAACATGGCAAGAAAATCAAAACAATTCATACATAATATAAAATGACTAATTTAAACATCTACCTATTATCTTTATAAGTAATTTGCATAAGAAAGCTCAAAAAACCATCAATTTTCTTATTATAGACTAGAAAGATGGTATTTGCTTCTGTATTGGCTGTCTACAGTGCTGGAACAGGGTTATAGTCTTGGATGGTTTTGGATTTGCTCACAGCCAGCCAATTACGGAAGGCTTAAACTCGGTTACGAAAGGCTTGATATCACCGTCGATCTCTTTTCTTCACCACCCAGAGTGTATTTCATGTACTGGTGGAGAGTAGAAGGCACCACAAAGTGTTCGTGCAGCCATGGTCTATCCAGTAATGCCCGGTAGGATGTATCAGCATTAATCACATCAAATTTTACTTCAGACTCCAAGCTACCTAGGCGCAAAGGCAAAATGATGGATCCAAGTGCGGCGGAAAGATTAAGTGGGTTGGTAGATAATATAGATTAGCGTCGCTCAGATTCAGGCAGGTGCTAATTGGATCATATTCAAGTCAGGTCAGAAAACCCTGACCTGATTTTAATTTTGGTAAAATAATCAAGCTGAATCCAACTAGATTATGAGAGCCTATTTATGAACTCAATTATTTGGCTAGGTTCAGGTGGGGTGGCTGTAAATGTCAGAAATTGCCAGCCTCAGTTATTTACAGGATTGGGAAGTCTTGCTTGACCTCCGGCATACACTATATCTACCAGGCTCAGCTTATTATTCTAGCCCAAAGTTTGGGAATCAGAATATGAAAAGGCAATAACATTAAGGTTCTTTTTTTCTACATGTAATCCTTCTCTTATAGATTAACTGCATATAAATATTCTTCTTTTATATACTTGCGGATCAAGACCTCTCATATCTCAAAAATTCCTCGACAGGACTCAGGCCAAGTTGGCTGTCTTCAGTCATAATGGAATATTATCCCCTGCTCTGTCCCTGTTAAGCTTTTAGCTGGTGGCCACTTGTAATTCTTGATGCTATCATCATTGTACTTGATCTCCTTGCGAGCATTGTTGTTATAATTAGTATCTTGATTTTATCTGGAATTTGCTCCAAGGGCCTAGTGGGAGGAGGAATGAGAATCAACATAATAAATATTTCATTATGTCTAGAAGAAACTTGATTTGGGTCCTATGGGCAATTTCTAAGATAAGGTAGTTCTTGATCGTATCAGCGCCAAAAAATCTGATCGCATCAGAATTCCATAGCTAAGTATGCTTTGGAGAGAGTAGGGCTGTTATTCTGACCTGCACCTGACCGACTTGGACTCGATTGGTTCCCGACCTAAGCTCCACTCAGACTTATCAATGAATGGATTAGGTATGGTCCGAAGTCAAAAATATCATGTTGCATCTCGGTTTGAAATGTTCAAATCCAACCCGACCATATCCTGACTAATTACTTGGTGTGTTTGTATACATGTATAATATTAGATTTTATTTTGTATACCCTTCAATCTCTAAACTCTTAGTTTATAAAATTTTTCTCTTGATACTTAGTGGGGTAGAAAAAAATAAAAATATTCACATGTTAGAACATATTTAGATGTCTGTAGTTGACTTTAATTTAAGTGTACCTTTTCAATTTTTAATTAATAACTTTAATATGGTTAATTAGCAAATGCTTATTGTTCATGGTTTAGTTTTTAGCAAATGATTCAAATGTTTAATTGATATACTTCTTGAAGCATGGATGGATTTAGCTTGATTAATTGTTCAAGGTTTTTTTTTTTTGTTTCCCGGGGGGGGGGGGGCGCTAATGGGCATCTGAACCCAATCTACACCAATCTAAACTCGATACAAACTAGGTATGGCACAAGTTTTGACATATCTAAGCCCAGTCGAAGAACTTGTATAATTTTTTTTACTCGAACTTGGATCCAACTTAATCCTACAATAGGCCAAGTATGGAACAAAATTTAGACCCAAACTACAGGGATTCTGGGCCTGGATTTATGGAAACCCAGACCTGACTTTAACCTAATATCACCTCTAAGGTAATACCATGTGATCCAATTGGAGAGAAGAAAGATTTTCTTCAACCTGCTCAACTTGAATCTCTGAAAAGATAACTAGAAGAAGATGAAGAAATCTCAAAAATATAGTTTTAAGTCCCCTTTTCTTTCATTAATGATTAAAAAATGAGGTATATACCTCTATTTATAATGTGAGGTCCATCCTAATACAATTTGGGTTGGATTACTCTTCCTAATCCTAGTAGAATTTTTTTTTTCTAAAATAAATATCTCTAATAGAAAAGCTAAAAATTTTAAGAAGGTAGATCTCGACTTCTACATCAACTTTGCCTTCGGTCGTTTTGTTTGATTCTTCTCGGATAGAGAGCTATGTCTGATTAAAGTTTTACTCGAAAAGAAAACTTTCGGTTTAACCAACTCGTTTTGGGTTCTAATGGTGGAATTTCATCCCAATTCACCTCCTAGTTTTAGATTTCGAAAAGATATCCATTTTTTTTAAAAAGATCATTTCAATCGGGATCGTATGACTAAGTTATGGCTTCTGCAAGTTTGGCTGCAACTTGGCTTCCCGATGTGGTGGATCTCACTCTTGAACCCTGTCTAGCCTAGCCCATAGTGATCAAAATGGTCTACATCAAGTCTTAGGATCCTCCAGGATCAAAGCTCCCCCTGTTTAGAAAATTTAGCTCTCCCTAAATTAGAACTAAAGGTAGAAAAATGCCTGCTGTCCTATCATGGTTGAACCTCCTAGCCTTACTTGGAGACAATTTCTGGCCTGGCTCTTCTTCGCTCTCGAGTCTCGGCGAACCACTTGCTCTACTCCTGCATCTAGACTTTGTGGTAGGGACACTCCTTGCTGTCTTTCCTATTCGATGATGACTATGACTTCTCAATCTTGATCTTGGTAGATCGATTAATGGAACGAAAGAACGAGAGCTTGGCCTCTCATAAGTAGTATCAGATTTTCGTACTATTATCACAAACTTGTTGCTGGTATTAACAAGTTGCTTCGCTTGGGCAGCAATTGCAAGGTCTATATTTTTTTGTGTTTTGGAGGCATTGATCATAAACTCCTTCTTGTCCTTCACGAACTGATACATATTCAGATGTCGGTAGAAGATTGCATCTCCATCCCAAAAGTATGGGCCCTCAAGGATAACTTGGCAAACATCTAAAGGAACAACTTCACAAGTTACTTCGTCGATATACCTCTCAGTTATAGCAAATTTGAAGATACATTGCTTTGTGATCTTCCATTCAACGTCCTTTTGAATCCAACCAAGAGAGTAGGGCACAGATGAGGCTTAACCTGCAACTCCAACTTATGAACCAAATTTTCAGAGATGAGGTTCTTCTAGCTTCCAAGATCCACAATAGCCTCAATGATTCTCTACTTTACTTGAATCTTCAATTGGAAGAGTTCCTCTCACATTTCTAAATCTACTTCAGTAGTTGTCTCGGGTTTTCTCACCATCAGGCTCAATTTGGAGACCGGTTACTCAAGCTCTGGTAGCTCCTTAACTTCTACAGTATTGAAAACCACTTTTTTCTTCTTTTTGGAATGATCTTCTTCTTGTGTCTTCCCCTTCGGTAACAGCTCGGGGTGAAGCTTTCAATACTTCTCCTTAGTGCATCCACGATGGTTACAATAATCACAATAAATTTCTGAGTCGTGTTGATGTGCTTCTTTCTGTACTACCTTTCTTGATATGGATTTCTGCCATTTTTTGAACTTATTACCCTTTTTACCTTGTCTAGGCTAATTATTCCTCTCAATCCCTATAGCCTTCATACTAGCTTTGTTGATGTCTTCAACTTTGAAGAATTTCAGCTCCTTTTGGATACTTTCATAGATATCTCTGATTTCATAAAAACTGCATAATCGTCGGTGGAGATTCTGAGCGAGATTGCTTGCTTGTGAAACTCGGTGGCGTAGTCCTGAACAGACTGATCATACTTCTTCCATATAAGTACTACCACTTAATCTAATGATCCTCCTCATGGCCAATTGGGTAGAATTACTTTTTGATTAGACTTTTGAATTTATTCCATGTCAGATTCGAAATATCATTGTTTCTCATATATAAATTCTGCCAGATAAGAGCATTGCTAGAAAGCTTGAGATGGGTAAAAGCTACCTTTTAAATACTAAAGTATCTATAGATAGTAAAATATGTCTCTAGGTGGTCTAGCTAGTTATCTAGCTTTTTGGGATCACAATCCCATTATATACAGGGATCTGAATTCAAGCCTCAACTTTAAATGGTTGAAGAGAGATATTTTTCATAGGTCGCTCATCCTCATCCTCATCTCTAGATGGTGGTTCTTTATCTCGATCCATAGGAGACAACTTTACAACAGAAATTATTGATGCTTGTGCTGAAGGTATCGCCAATCTCGAGACAATTTCGATGAGTTGGGCAATCTACTTCTCCAGTTGTATGAGACGTTTCTTCATCTCATCATCACTCGTTGAGGAAGAACTAACACCCATACTTGTCTTTGTCATTCGATATACTTGAAGCATAGCCCTTCTCTTGATTGTTTGTATTGCTCATGCATTTGGACTATGAACAAAAGCCTCCATATATATAAAGGGATGGAGCTCTGATACCAACTTGATCTGATTGGGATGAAGGAAGATTTTTTGCAACCAACTCAACTCGAATCTCTCGGAAGATAACTAGAAGAGGATAGAGAAATCTCGAAAGTAGAGCTTTAAGTCCCATTTTCACTCATTAATGATTAAACAAATGAGGTACATAGTCTCTATTTATAATATAAGGTCTTTTCTAATATAATTTGGGTCGGATTCCTCTTTCTAATCCTAAAAAAACTCTTTTTTCTAAAATAGACATCTATAGTAAAAAAAGCTAAAAATTTTGAGGAGGTAGATCTCGACTTTTACATCAACTCTGCCTTCTATCACTCTGCCTGATTTTTTTTAGATAGAGAACTATGCTCGGTCAAAGTTTTACTTAAAAAGAAAACTTTCAATTTGGCCAGCCTAAGTGTGATATCCAATTTCAAAAAAAAAAAAAAACAATCATCTCAATCGACCATTATATGACCAAGTTATTGCCTCTAAAAGTTTGAGTGTGACTCGGCTTTCCGATGTGGCGGACTTCGCTCTTGAACTTTGTCCAACCCCACTCATAGTAGTCAAAATGGTCCAGATCGAGTCTGAGGATCCATCTGGATCACATGATGGGTGAAATAAGGAAAATCTTCGTCTATAGATATCTAAAAAAGAAACCTTTATGTGCGACTAGTCTATAATGGGAAAGCTTATATGCCTAAAAGAACTAAAATGGGTAAAGTACAATTAGATCTTTTATTGTGCTCTAAAATTACATTAGGAAATGCACATTTTACTCTAAAACAAATCTTCTACTTAAGTGTCAACTTACAAGGTGATGTTGATTATACTAGCCTCTTGTAAAGTGCTTCACAAGAAAAAGAAGTCACAAGATATGCTAAAACATTCCAAAGGTCGGCATGCTAAGAATTTCTATTAGTAGATCGTATCTAGGCATGGCAAACACTATGTCGTAGAAAATAGCAATCGGTACAATAGAAGTATTGGAGAAAGTGCATGTCCAAAAGTTGGATTTCAGGTCACGTACAATATAGATGCAACTACTTATATTTAAGTTTTTCCTTTAATTTTTCTAAATTTTGGTAGGTCTCCCCTTCTCCAATTGCCATTTAGTGTAGGCTGAGTTTAGATCCTCGGAGATGGTCAATTGTTTTGCTCGGTAGAGGCAGGTGCATATTTGGCTGGGTGATAAGTCATCTATCTCAGAGATGGACAAACATCGCCTATCGCATTAGCATGCCAAACATAGTAGGTTAAGAAATGGGCAATAACTATCCATTTCTGAGATGGGTAACATATTGTCCAACTAAACATGCAGCCGGCTCTTGTGGTGCAAAACACGCACCACAGAGATCCGGACTCATAGTAGACCCCACTCTCTAGCAGAATTTCCCAAGCTAAAAATACACCAATGATTTTTATGAATGGTTATAAAATATTTCTTTCTAAAGGGTCATGAGATGATCCATAAGCCAATCCATGATAGATGGGATAACACTTGTAATAAATAAACAAATAAAAGAGTTGTTAGTAAATAGATTAATATGCTAAAAATATAAACTAAGACCAAAATAGTCCAATGAAAAATAATAATATTAATCATCATCACATCAAGGCTTGTAAGCAGTAAGTTGTCTACATATTTGCTTCCTTCTGTAAAAGAAATAATTAAAGTGAGGATACGCCGTCTAATTTATAAAATTTAGGGATCAACAAGAACACGTTGCCAACCCCTTACATTGCAAGTTTTGATCTACAATTGACTCTTCCTTGCAGGCTGATCTGCTATCTCATTTTATAGCTCGTGTATGTTGCAAGGTTTCAAATCTACAGTATATGGGGTATCATATTGACCATCAACTTTGTATTCTGCACTATATTGACCTCTATCAATGCAGGGGTATTGATGGGGACATTAGAGCCCTTCATCCAGATGATCCTGAGCCCTCGGATTGAGTCAGACCCGGATTGGGTCCATTTGAATGCGAGTCATTTTCTTTTATTACATTATTTGCTTTTGTCTTAGTTAAGTCAATTTGGTCAGTTGTTTTGTTATTAGACTAGTCAATTGGATTTATGTAATTGGGTTAATTTAGTGGACCAATTTTGGTAAGGGATTAATTGATGTAAGGGTCAAAATTTAATTAGTGTCAATTGATTGATTTGATCAATTGATTACTTGATTTGGTTAAGATGTAAGGTCTATATAAAGACCATCCCTCTCATGTATGAGGCGATTGATGATTGAATGAAAAAAATTCTAGCCTTCCTCTTGTTCTTCTTCTTCCTCCTCTTCTTCTCTTCTTCTTTCTGCGTCTCTATAACCTCTTCTTCCTTCTCCCTTTCTTATTCTTCCTCGTTCTTCTCTTCCCTGCAGTGGTTCTACATCAGCTTGGTATCAGAGCTTCGGCTTTGCCTCTGTGCCAAAGCCTCGGGTCCCTAAACATCATCTTTCTCCCTTGCTGCCACTTGAATCCACTGCCACCCCTGCTGCGGAACCTTACCCTACTGCCTCCACATCCCCTGCTGAGATACGCCCCGTGCGATGCGACATTCGCAGCGGAATTCGCACGGAACGTCGTTCATTGCATGAACGCGCCTCGAATCGTAGAATTCAAAATACTTTCTGAATCCAAATCCAGAAGATCTTTAAACTCATTAGGAAGAGGAGATTAGGATCAGAGGAGGGTTGATTAAGATTCATAAAACTGAAACAAAAATCAGAAGTTATAGATTTGAAGATCTCATCTTCAAAAATTCTGCACGTATAGAACACCGCAGTCTGATGATCTTTCTAGGTTTCTGGTTAAGCCGCACACATGTCCGGCCTCTATAGGTATCCACACGAGGATCTAATCATCTGAGATAGGGTCTTACCGGAGTGCTAGCTCCTTGCAAAGACCTCTCATGACTATCATAATATTGAAAGATAAAAATTTGCAGCATACCTCTTTGAAGGTGAATGCTTTCTTCTTCAACCTTGCTCGCAATTAAGGGAGAGAAGGAGGTAGATTTGCTCGTAGATCTTCCTCACCTTACAACCATGGAAGAAGAGGATGAAGAACACTCCTTGCTGCCGTGGAGAAGGAGAAGAGAAAGAAGGGGCTGACGTGAGGAAGAACACCTTCTTTCTCGGCGTGATTTGATCTCTTCCTTTGCTTCTTCTTCTTCTTTTCTTTCCAACGCTTGGAGGAAGAAGAACCCTTTCACCTTGCTACCATAAGGAGAGAAGAGGGCCTCCTCTTGCTGTCGTGGGAAAGGAAGAAGGGAAGAGGGAGGAGGCGTGGAGGGAAGAGGAGAATTCTATTTCTCATACGCCTCCATGAGTCCTTTAAATAGATTGGGTTTAGGGCTTTTTCCAAAGTCTATCAAGAGTAGGAGACAAACTTCTCAAAATAACCCATCCTTGGATTAATGCCAAGTGTCCAATCCATGTGCCCAAGGTGCCATCAAATCAATGCATAACAAGTGTCATTGGATCTAGAGCTTAGAGCCTAATCCAATTAGGCTTGAACCCATTCATGGCGCCATGATAAAGTCCTAATCATATTAGCTCTTGATCGATTTCCTAGATAAGCCTAATTCCTAATCAAATTAGGAGTTAGGCTAACTCCTAATCACATTAGGATAATTAATTTGGGAGTATGCATCCAACGATGCCATGTGGACTTTAAAGTCCGCATAGTGTGAACACGACTTAAGTCATATTCATCCTACGATGACATGTGGACTTTAAAATCCGCACAAATCCTGGTTTAATCCAATTGACCCAATCATGAACCCAAATCAATTTGGGTCGAACTCAATTTAATTTGACTCATTTAAACAGCCCAATTGCAATCTAATTGCAATCAATGCCACTTAATTTTTCTTCCATTAACTCACTAACACTTAGTGGGTTAATTCAATCACCAATTATATTGATGATTGATTACTATTATGATTCCAAATCATAATTATGATAGTTTAACTAATTAAATTCTCTATGTGTGTGACCCCGTAGGTTCTATTCTGATCGGTAGTAAGACATATCGAGATCTCCATCTCAATATCACTGAAATTTCTTTCAGTGGGCTGAAACAATTTCAGTTCTACTCTTAGGGTTCACTGATCACCAAGTGAATACATTCGAGTCTCACAATCCACTAGTGACACCTAGCAGTATGTGGTGGCAACCCAGCAAAATGGAATATATGAATCTCTAGGTGTAGTTAGCGTATGATACAGTCTTTCTATCATTGATCCCGACGTGATGGAGGTTATGGATATCTCGTCAAACCCCATCGTCCGTCATATATCAAATTTATTCGACTTTCAGTTCGAGATATGGAAAACTCCTTTTCCAAAATATATGACCAGAAATTTATCGAACTCAGTCTTATAAATCACATAGGATCACTCCTAATCTATCATGGTCGATAAATCCTATCTAGATGCAGCCCTATTTCAAAATGAACCTACTGCAGCCAATCCGCACTACAAGGATCTAAATGGCTAGGGCCCAAGTTCACATGCTCATCAAACTACAGCAACTTCACAGTGAATAGCTAAGGCATCACAGGTCAAAGGACCAGTTATATAACTATAGCATAAGTAGTCACTGACGAGTGGATAGACATCCATGTGACTACTTTCTTTGGTCACGCTCAGTACCTTGTTCTCTAATAAGTACTCGCACAATCACTCCAGTGTCTCTACACCGTGGACTCGAAACTCGTCCATCTGACTAAGTGATCTGTGCACTAATCTCAATGAATCGATCACCGTCTCTCGTGATGGATCCATCGATCAGGAGTATTTAGAAATTAATCCCTAATGACACATGCCTCAAATTCTCAACTTCTTGAGAATATGTGTCATCATCTATTAATTTCTTAGACGATTCATGGACACAGACAAATTTGAATGAAAAACAAATTGCCCAATCTTATTTATTGATAAGAGTCAAATTATAAATTTGTGCTCCAGATTAGAAATATGCATCAGCCACATTGGCTTCTAGGGCATACTTCTAACACGCATCTCCGACACTGCTTCTCCCTCGACTTCCCATGGCCCACCACCCCTTTCCTATCTCTCTCTCTCTCTTGGTGCTCACCAGAAAATCAGTGAAATAAAAAGGGAAAACCCCTATTCGTCAGGCCCGTCCCGTCAGCCGCCAAGCCCATGTCTACCACTCCCACGCTCCATCGCCGCTGCATCGTGCCACTGCCAGGCTGAGCACCACCTCCTTCGAAGTATCGCCGCGTGCTCCAAGTGCTCCGCCACCATCGGGCGCCCTGTTGCCGCCCGTGGAAGCTTGAGATCGGCCGCCTGCGTCATGTCCGCAGAGGAGACCGCCGCCGTGCAGCCCCACAGTCAGTCACCGCTGGTCGCCGCAAGCCTGCAGCCGCTGCCATGCCCTCTGCCCGCCCGCAGCCGCCGCCGCGATTATCGGCATGCCCTCCCGTAGCCAAAGGGAGGTTGAAGAAAGGATTAACAGGTAAGTCACAAAACCCGTTAACTCGAATCCGGTAATCCTGTTCCAAAAAAACTCTGCACGTGACCGCACATGCATGCAAAAAAAAAAGAGAAAAAAAGGAGTAAAAAAAGAATAAAAAAAAAGATTACCATTTCGTCTTCCCCGAGCCGTGGCCGTCGTCGTTCCACCGCCGTCGCGCCACCACCACTCCGCCGCTCGGTTCCCACCGCGCCGCCCAAGCATGAGCCGCTTCCCGTCGCCGCCGAGGTCTTCGCCGGTGCCACCCAGCCTTGAGCTCCCCGCCGAGCCGCACCGCCTGCGCATGCCTTGCCGCCGTCGCCACCCGAGCACCTCCTCCGTGATCTCCCCTTTAGAGCGCTGCCACCTGAGGACCGCCACCTCGGCCTCTCCCACTGCCGCCACTTCCCAGCTGCTGCGCCGGTCATGCCACCGCTCTCCTCCGCGACCTCCTTCGCCGACGTCCCAGTCGCCGCCGCCGCCCGCCGCTCCTCCTTTCGCCTAGCAACACCACCCCGCCTCCACCCCTCAACCGCCACAGTAATCCCTCCGAGGGCCCCCTCCGAGCCCTCCCATGAGCCATTGCCCCTTCCGCCTTCCCTCCCTTCCCCTCTGCTCAGCCGTAACTCATCCCGAGCCTTCCCATCTCCCCCTCATCTCCCTCCTCTTCGTTCCCCTCCCAAAGCGCAGCTCCCCAGGGTTTCAGGTCGAAACCTGTTCACTGTCCTCCTCCACTCTATAGAACCGACCCCAAGCTCACAGTCCCTCACGGGTCAATCAACAGGCCCCCGCTTTTCAGAGCCCAACCATCACTCGACAGGCCCAAGCCCACACGACTGATCTTTCCTTCTGTGGCCCAAACCCCAGCAGGCCCGCTATCCTCCACTTTTACAGGCCCATCAGGCCCGCCAGATCTCTTTGGAGCTGCTGTACTCAGGTTCTATCTTCGGCAATTGGAGAGCCCATCAGCTGCAGCCGCGCCCTTGATCGTCGCCCTAGCCCACAAGCAGACGATTCTTGTCGCCTGCTTCACAACAGGTGATAGGTTTCTACTTTTCTTGGGCTTGTTCATTTAATTATGTTCTAGTTCTCTTGCATGATAGCCATATTCTTGAAACTTACTTTTACTGTCAAAATTTAGAACATTGAACCTTTCACTTCTGAACCCGTCCTATTATCCATTAAATATATTAAATTAGCACACCCTAATAACAGGATGTTTCTCAATATTATTCGATCAGATTACTTTAGGATCAGAACAACTGTAATACTTAATTGCAATCTAATTTCTTAAATTGAATAATCTTAATCCTTACATTCGAATAACCGAAGTAAAAATCAGCAACATTTAAACTTTAAGTTATTCTTGTGAAAACTTGCTGATCTCTGAAATCATAATAGATTGCATTAATAGGTTGTCCTGCATCAAATTTGGTCATGCATCATATTTATTAGGGTTTCATTAGCGACACTGCATTTCACATCATCACATAGTGTTATTATTACTTGCCAACCCGTACTGATAGGGAGTATGATTTCCGTCAACCTAAAATCCCTGTAGAATTTCGACATTAGATCTCTTATGGAACAATTCGATGCCATGCATGATGGAAACGAGGAATTCAAACAAGAGATCCGTGAGCTCATGCGAAATTCTAAGACCCCTAAACCACCAACCCCCATTGTAGCCCAACCTAAAATCGGTTTGGCCGCACCACCTATAGTCCTTCCCTATCCTCCTAGGAACTAACCACCTTTCGATTACCAGCGCACTCTAGATAAGAGGCTGCTGCGTGCCGTAAGAGTAGAGGCCCCTACCTTTGCTGGTCAATCCGAGCCAAGCGTGTATCTCGATTGGAGAGCCGCTATGGACAATTACCTTGAGAGGAACGAGATAACTGACGATAAAAAAGTACGATTTGTCAAAATGAAGCTTATTAGGCAAGCTCACTGGTACTGGCATAATGTTGAATATATGCGTGAGACCCAAAGGCTTCCTCATATAACTACATGGGAGGATATGAAAGAAAAGCTAAATAAGAAGTATCTGCCATTTTCATACCGACAACGCCTTATGGATAAGTGGCAGAAGCTAACTCAAGGGACATCGACGGTTGTTGATTACATCGCACGTTTTAAGAAATTTTATATGAAGTGCAGTGTAATAGAAGAGGAGACTCTTACCCTCTCTAGGTTTCAAGCAGGACTCTATGAGGAAATTTAGGAATAACTACTCCTCCGAGAGATTACCACTCTTAACCAAGCATACCAGTTGGCTCAAGATGTAGATAGTTTCTTAAGACTACCTGTGGTGAGGCCCATCGACCCTCAACCACTGGCCCCAGGAGTCCGACCTAACTAAAATTATCTCCCACAACCTAGACCGCTTTTCAATCCTCCTAATCAGCCTGGCCTAACCCAAGCATCGACTCGATGCCTGTCCCGAACCCTTCAACTGATAAGGAAAAAGGAATCTTAGGTTCCAACCCTCCTTCTCGAAGCCAAATCCAATGCTTCTGGTGCCAAAAGTCCGACCACATCGCGTCCCAATGCTCTGCCAAGACTTACCTGATTACTGAACCAGAAGCTAGGATCCAAGAGACCGAATATGTCAAAGAAGTTTATGAACCAAATATAGAAAACTATATAGAAGACTTTGAAGATGAACCCACTGGATTAGACTTTGTCCAAAATGATTTCCAAAGGGAGACTATTGACCTAAGTACAACTAAGCCACTTCACATCACTACTGTGGAAGAGGTAGTGAAAGATATTGAGAGCCAGTCACCTGAGTTGGCACTTATGGCTAAAGATACCAATGCGGAGTCCAACTTTGAACATTCTCCTGTAGTAGTTCCCCTTCTAGAGGAGTTTCATTCTATAGTCTCTGATGATCTTCTGGATGCACTTCCTCCAATGCGTGATATCCAACATGCAATTGATCTAGTTTCCGGAGTATCTCTGCCCAACCTTCCACAACATAGGCTCAACCCGAATGCATATACTAGGATCTGGGATTTAATGTTACCGACAGTTGAGTTTGTATATAATAGTTCGGTTAACAAGTCCATAGGCATGAGTCCATTAGAACTGGTGCATAATTACAAATGTAGGCAACCCATAGACCTATTTTTCATGTCTCATCAGTATAGAGTCTTTGAGTCTGCACAATCATTTGCATCACATCCACATTCATTACATCAAGAAATTAGCAATTGTATTCACTTTAATAACTTAAAATATAAATTCCTTGCTGATTTACACAGACGTTATAAAGAGTTAAGTGAAAGAGGTTACGTCATGATAAGAATTAGGCTTGAATGACTTTCTTCGAAAATGTTCAAAAAATTGCAACCTTATAGTGCAGAACCGTTCAAAGTCCTATAGAAAATTAATTCGAATGCATATGCTGTGGATCTTCCTGATGACTATGGGATTAGTGTGACATTTAATATTGAAGATTTAGTCTCATACATAAAGACAATATTCATGCCTTCTGACCCCTTTATTGATATACCTGCCCATGATGAACATCCTGAACTATTACCTGCTATTAAGCCACCACCTCCCAAATTTTATGCACGCAGAGAACAAATAGAACATATATTAGATGAGCAGGTTATGTCAACTAGAAATGGTGGTTATCAACATTACCTTTTTCGGTGGAAAGGTCGACCAAAGTCTGACATGACGTGGATTTTCAAAGCACAGTTGCAGCACCTTAACCCGATCTTCTGGAGCAGTACGACAGCTGGCCAGACCTGTACTCGATGAGATCGAGTTTTTCTCACCCGGGAGGAGTTGACGGGGACATCAGAGCCCTTCATCCAGATGATCCTGAGCCTCTGGATTGAGTCAAACCTGGATTGGATCCTTTTGAGTCCGAATCATTTTCTTTTATTACATTATTTGCTTTTATCTTAGTTAAGTCAATTTGGCCAGTTGTTTTGTTATTAAACTAGTCAATTGGGTTTATGTAATTGGATCAATTTAGTGGACCAATTTTGGTAAGGGATTAATTGTGGAAGGGTCCAAATTTAGTCAATGTTAATTAATTGATTTGATCGATTGATTGCTTAATTTGATCAAGATGTAAGGACCACCCCTCTCATGTATGAGGCAATTGATGATTAAATGAAAAAATCCTAGCCTTCCTCCTGTTCTTCTTCCTCCTCTTTTTCTCTTCTTCTTCCTGCATCTCTATAACCTCTTCTTCCTTCCCCCTCTCTTGTTCTTCCTCCTCTTCCGTTATCCTCTGTGGCGAAACAACAATGGACATGGGGGGTGTACGGCAGACTTGTATCGTATGGGTGCATGAACAATCGAAAGCCACAACATGGGATTTGAAAGCTTAAAGTGTTGAGTGTAAAAATTTCACCCTTTCCTCAGTATGGAGAAAGAAACAGCCAGTGACCACTCTTGTTCAGCTCCATGCATGCATCATAATTTGAGACAAATGCCAGTAACCACTGTAGTGTTAGATCAATCAAGCAGATATTTTTACGTGGTGCTTGTTGAACCAGATGCATGAGTTGGGCCTGTCATAGTTAGAGCATACAATGGCAAGAGCACTGAGACAATTAAACATTCTGTTATCTTATGGCAATAGCGAGGTATGGCGATCCAGAACTCTCTTCCGTGAAAGAAAAGTTTGAAATCCAACTGAAAAAAGAAAAAAAGGAAAGAAAAGCTCGTACCAGACCTTGAAAGACAGGAAACATCCAACTATTTCTTCACACAGGATCATATAGGCAACAATTGGTTGATCCATGACATGGTCTTCAGAATAATACATTTTGACATACCATTAACTTATTGTCCATAGCATTTATATTTATACATATGCATTTAATCGATAAACATGTTTGCTGGTGATGACAATTTGATATTGTCCCTTAACCTAGCAAGTCCCTGGCCTACCAATTACCAGCTCTGTCTCTACCTCCGTGTTCTGACCATCATGATCATCAGAAACAGCTTTCCAAGGAGCGCATAGCTGTAGCTGAGTTTCTGAGTCAAACTTAAGATAGAGGACAAATATCAAGTTAGTTAAAACATTGTTGCAGATGTTACAGACCATTTAGGGACAGGTACTTAAATATTGCATATCGATTGTATGATGAAGCAACATAAAGACCAAATTATATTCAACTTCTTACCATTTCATGTAGTGAAGAATTACGTTCCAAAAGGATCTTCCCCTGAATTGATAACCAAAATGTAAAAGGAAATCTGATCAAGTACTAGAAATAAAAACTCAATGTAGTTCCTTGGCAAAGGACGACTTCATTGTTACAACCATTACAATGCATAATTGTAGTAGTCTACCTTTTCTTTCAGTTGATCGATTTGCTCCCCTAGCATGTGATACTGAATGAAACAGAAGATAATGACAATGTCAGAGATAATGATGTGCTGCTGATGGCTAAAGCCAAATAAAATAACACAGGAAAGGCTATTATATCATACTTTTCTTTCTCTGATGATGCTTAGGCTTTGCTCTAACTGCAACTCTAGTTCATGCAGTTCCTCCGCTGTACATGATTCCAAACTTTCACCTAGGAGCTTCCTGCATGAAAGGAAATGTTAGGATTTTATCTTATGAGAAAAAATTTTGAGTTCTGGCGGGATGCAAACTTCTCAAATTTTTCAGTCTTCACCTTTTACAAGCCTCAAGCTGTTCAATCTTCTTCATCAAGCTTGCAGTTTCAGACTTCAGCTGTTGCAGTTTAGGCAATTTAATTTCATAACACATGCGAAATAAAAAATAAGAAATTAATTTATGACGGTTTGTCTTACAGATTTTTCTAAAGGTATATTATTTCTATGCATAATTATTTAAGATGCTTTCAAGGTATATTATTTATGTGCCTGATAACCAAACATAAATCCTTCCATGTTTCTGTTTCTTGTTTCTGGTTACCATTTGCTGATTCCATATGATGGGGCCAATAGTACTAATGTAAAACATTTTCGAAACTTCGTGAGTTTTTCCATAATTTGACACTAGGCATTGGAAATAGCAGTTTCTTCACTTCCGCCAACCAGCTCTAGCTCTTGTTAGCATTCCTCCTTACTTGAGAGAGTTCCACTTTTCAGATCCTGCAGGTGGCATCAACCACCGCATTTCTCAAAAATTGACTATATCTTTCCTTCTGCATGGATATTAACATAACCTTGATTGCATTACTCAGATGGATATTCCTCTTCTTCTTCATGAATATTAATATAACCTTGATCAAGATCATGCCAATATCCATGCAGAAGAAAAGAAACAGGCCATGTTTTCCATTCAAAAACATAACTTTGATACATTTTAATTGAACTTTGTAAGTATATTCAATTATATTATGCTTTTAATAACTAAACCCAAAACCTGGCTCTTGGATGCTATATCCTCCTTTGCTAAGACAGCAGATGCAATATGGGCGAATGACACATGAAATTAAACAGAAACGACTAAATAAACTAATCTCATCAAAAGTCAGATAAGAACAATGGGATCACTTACGAAAACAGAAGGATTACTAACTCGTTTATTATGCTCTTTTGCTTGCTTGCTGATGTTAACATCCATTGCATGTAACATGTAACGATCAAGTGTGCTTTCCATGCTGAAACACCCCAGAGTGAAAAAATTAGGTTTCGTTCAAGAATATATTCAGATAATAGAATCTGGAAAAATATTCAGTAAAAAATATTAATCTCTTCAAAAAGCTTAAAGGTAAATGCAACTGTCTTTGGTTGCACTGTGATCTGACCCAGACTATGACCAAATAAGACCTGATCCAATTCGACCCATTTGACTCACTAGCTAGGTTGGATTAGGTCCAAATCTTGACTTAATTTCTATATTTCCGTTGGATCTGGATAACCATTGAGTGATCTTTACCCTCACCATGGCCACAGTTAGAAAGTCAACATTTGTGGCACAGTATTGGTCAGATCTAATCCAACCCAATACACAGCTCAAGAGACTTATTTTAATGCATAAAAAACATATATCTAATATTCGCTATTACTAAAAGTAAGATTTCAATTTGAATATTTTCTTAGTAAAGCATCATGAATTTAGAAAACATTGGCAACATAAGAAGAAACTGTAAACTCTTTCAGTCATGTAATACCATTTCTAGTAAAATATAGTGGATTTGGTATTAGCATTTTAAGTTTTAACATCAGCTAGAAATAATTGATTAGTCATTTATATTGATCTAAGCTAAAATGGGGGCTAGAGTTACACCATCTAGATTGATATGGAATCAGGTGTAGATGTGAAGTATTAATGTTATGTTGCAGTGCCCAAACTTTTTGTTCTTTAAGAGTTTCCTCTCATGATCATAACCAAGTGCTATACCAATACCATGTCTAAGTGTAGGGACCAAGCATTCATGTGTAAATCAAAATGTCTGGGTAATAGGGCTGAAACCAAATCGGATACATATCATATACCAGTATATCCATATCTATATTTATTTTGTTTGACAAATACAAATATGGATATGGATGTTAGTTGGATGCAAAAATTGATATCCATATTTATTTTAAACGAATACAGATATAAATAGGATAGTAAAAGTATGGATATCAACATGGATCTAAACAAGAGAAATCCCTCAACCATCCCAACAAATGCCACACACAATACATATATGTATATGTATGTATGTATGGGATTGGATCTAAACGAGAGAAATCCCTGAACCATCCCAACAAATGTGAAACAACAAATGAAAAATGAGCATTTTAATTAATTGACTTCTAAAAAAAAGAAAGAATCTTAAAGACGAATCCTATGCTCTTTGACCAATCATATACATACAAAAGCACAGTATTACAACACAAATTAATGCTAGTATCATTTTTTGAGAATATGATGATTATTAACCATTGCTCATATTTGAACCAACTTGGAGAGGTATGTGAATCAGCTGACCTATCAGCTACTGGTATGGCCACTGGAAATATATCATAAAAAAATTGGACTAGATCATAATTCATATGATTCTAATTGCTTTTTTTTAACTAAGAAAAAGATAAATTGTTAAAGTTATAAACTCAATTTTATGATTCAAATGAATAATCTCTTTTTTTTAAAAAAAAGAAGAAAAGATAGAACATAGAGAATCTAACATATCCACTTAGCTTGTCCGGTAGTTCAACTGGTTTGGTGTCTACACTAATTTATATTTGATGCTCACAAGTCAAAATCAACTTCAACTTTCATTCTCACATTACAAAATCTTGAATCAAGAACTGAGAAGTACACTAGAAAAAAATAAAAAGATTGCTGCTGCATATGCACTGATTCATATCTCCTAGGCAATAGAGAGCACCCAAATGGCAATATAAGAAAAAAGGCCAACAAGTGGGAAGGGAGTTTCTTATACTCTTGATTTCATATAATAAAAAAACTATAATTTTGTGGGAATTAGACTCTATCCAAAAACAACAAATTCATTTTTTATACGTATAATGATTTAGGGCCTCATCCAAAAAGACTAGTCAGAAGGTGTTATCTAGATTTCATAGCCTTGCTTAAAATGCCCAAGACCTCTCCAATATGCAACTACAAGCTATCTGTGAGGATCTGTACAGATGTATGTTTAGTCCCATATCGGCTATGCAATGGGTAAATCCTAGATACTTATATTGGACCATGAAATTCAAATAATATCTTTTAACTAGCTATTTGGGGTGAGGTTCTGGATCGTGACAACTGGTATTAAAGTGGATCCAACCCACTGCGTAATACGGGTCTAGATTGGATTTATGGTACTTATAATTGGATTTGAATGGATTTAGACCGTTAGCTTTATTTGTCATGACTTAGGACCTTACCCAGAAAGACTAGTCAGAAGGTGTTATTTGGGATTCATGGTCCAATATGAGTACCCTGGATCTACATATTGCATAGCAGATGCAGTACTAAACACAAATCCATATGAGTCCTCATGCTACCAGCTTGGACTTTGCCCAGGTTTTACTAAAACCATACCTGTATCTATTGGAGCTTCAAATCTAAATATTATTTCATAGCTAGTCTATTTAAGGATCAGGATTGGTCTAGGTTCAGGTAATAAAAATGTGCATTAGGCTTGGGTCAGTGAAGATTAGGTCCCAATATCCATCAGGTATAACTTATATCATGATAAAGCTATTGTCAAAACCATTCTTATATGATTATTTTATATGAAAATCATATCACTTATATCTTGATAAAGCGATTGGCAATCGTTTTATCATAATTTCCATGATTTAATTTTTGGAGCACGTATTGAATGTTTCATTAATAAACTTCTCAAAACATGATTTTTTTTAGCTTGGTTAAGTCTTTAAGATATAATGGTTGATACATTGATAAACTTCTAAAAGCATGGACCTGAAACAATGTTGAGCTGTTGAAAAAGAATGGAATTCTGTCAAAAAAAAATATATGCAATGATTTTTCGTATTACCCTATTACAGAAAGGTTTTAATAATAAAATAAGATATTAAAAATATGATCTATTTATTGCACCTTAAAAGTTGATTTTTTTTATTTTGCTCCATCTAAAAATCTCCCCTCTGGTCTCTAGACTAGTTAGTTCATAAAATTTCGAAAATTATTTGTCTGAAGTATTTTACAAACAAGGGTCAAGAATGTGTAAATCTTAGGAGTTTCATCATTGGACAACAAACCCACAATTCTCCAATAGTGTTTGTTGCCCAAGAAGACAACCCAGGAGGGGGGGGGGGTGAATTGGGTTATGATTTAAATTTCGACTAATTAAAAACTACGTTTGGTTAATATCCAATTCTATTGCAAGTATTCCGGTTAAGTAATTATATGCAGTGAAAGATTAGAGAGAGTGTAAGAGAGAGTGCAGCAACCAACACAAACACAAAACAATTTATAGTGGTTCGGTGCTAACCCCTGCTCCTACGTCTACTCCCCAAGCTACACTTGGGAATTCACTATAATCCCTCAGATTACAGCCGGTTGTTTTACAATTTCACAACCCAACTTGTTTTACAAGATCACAACGAACTCGGTCGGTTTTCACAGGCTCACCGACTAGAACCACCCGATTGTTTTTCCGGGATCACAATCGAACCCTTACACCGTTAGTTTTAACCTTAGCTCACCAACAAACCTTACAACCCTTGATTTAATCCCCTGATTGAATCAAGTAAGAAAATAGTTTGGAAAAAGTTACAAGGAAAGCTTCTTAATAAGCAAATATTAAACAATATGAAAAGAGAAGAGTTAGAAGCCCTCAAACAGATTTTGGAAGAAGAAGAAGGGGCTTCTCGAACTCTGAATCTCCTTTTTGAATGCACTGAAGATCTGATGTCAGAGGAGAGCCTTGAATGCGAAGGAAAGAGTTAGTTGGATGGAGTTCAATGCGCTTCTTACTTCTTTCTCTTGTATTTACTCTTAAGAGCCTTTGGTAGGTGGAAATTCTTTTTATTTGAATGGAATAGCTCTCTTGGTGTCTACTACTATTCACTCTGACTATTTAAGCAATTCCCTTTGAAAACAAGCCGTTAGACACTAATTTGTGGCCGTTCTGCATAATCTGCAACTCCTAATAATGTATCCGTTGGGGTCCGAGTCGACTCACTCGATTTGGAGTCGACTCGGCTATTGCTGGAGTCGACTCATGCTTTACTGGAGACGACTCGCCCACTGTTCAGGATTTGAATTAAAGTGCTGTCCCATTCTGGAGTCGACTCGGCCAAACCTGGAGTCGACTCGCCAATATCCGAAGATGACTCGGCCCTCTGGAGACGACTTGTTCTCAGAGTTCCAGAGATCTATTTTTCTGCATTTCTTTCTCGAGTCGACTCGGATCATCTTGGAGTCGACTCGGCTCTTAGAGCCCAAAAACTGATCTTGGCTGACTTGGGAGACAAATGCAAGATGATTATTTAAGTTCCTAAGAGATGCTCTAGTTCTAACAGGTTGAAATGGATTATCTAAAATTAATTCTTTAGGGTGACCATGAGCATACCTCCAAGCCTTAGTAAGCCCATGATCAACAATTACCTTTTGGCTTTTTGAAGTTTCTCCAATTTGCTTCGGTTCATTCTCTTGTAATGTCATATCATCTATCCTTTTCTCAAGTATTCCTGCATCATCATCAAGAGCTACTCTCTTGCTAGAAGAGACATCATTAGTATCATCAAAAACAACATGTATAGACTCTTCAATGACAAGGGTTCTTTTGTTGAAGACTCTATAAGCTTTACTTGATGTAGAATATCCCAAAAAGATACCTTCATCAGATTTAGAATCAAATTTGCCTAAGTTATCTTTGCCATTATTATGAATGAAACACCTACACCCAAAAATATAAAAATAGTTTACTTTGGGCTTTCTATCTCTCCACAGTTCATAAGGTGTTTTCTTTATAATTGGTCTCAATAAAACTCTATTTAGTATATGGCAAGATGTGTTAATTGCTTCACCCCAAAAATACTTAGGAAGATTACTTTCACACAACATGGTCGTGGCCATTTCCTCTAGAGTTCTACTCTTTCTTTCTGCCACTCCATTTTGTTGTGGAGTCCTAGGTGCAGAGAAATTATGAGTTATCCCCTTTTTACTACAGAATTCATCAAATAGATGATTTTCAAATTCCGTTCCATGATCACTACTAATAGCTATAACTGAAGCATTTCTTGAGTTAGTTACTTCCTTATGAAATTTCTTAAATACTGAAAATGCTTCATCTTTATGAGCTAAAAACATGACCCATGTGTATCTAGAAAAATCATCTACAATGACAAGACCATACTTGTTTCCACCAAGGCTTGTGGTTCTAGTTGGTCCAAAAAGATCCATGTGAAGTAGTTCAAAGGGTCTAGCAGTAGAGACATAATTTATGGATTTAAAGGAACTTCTAGATTGTTTGCCATATTGACAAGCTTCACAAATTTTATTTTTCTCAAATTTTAGCTTTGGCAAACCAATCACTGAATCTCTTTTAACTAATTTTGATATTGTATCCATACTTGCATGACTTAATTTACGGTGCCATAACCAACTTGCATCATTGACTTTAGAATCACTAGCTACTAGGCAACGGCTATTATTAGCGAGATCTTCAAGATCTACTACATAAACATTGTCACGTCTTATTCCTTTGAATAATAAGCTATTGTCAATTGAGTTGGTTATGATGCATAGAGATGGCTTAAACAGAACATTAAAACCTCTATTACATAATTGACTAACGCTAAGTAAGTTATGCTTAAGACCATCTACAAATCGTACATTATCAATAAAGGTTGAAGAGGTGATTTGTACTTTACCTATACCAACGATGTGACCTTGGTTATTGTCTCCAAAGGTCACTGCACCTCCCTTGTTAGGCTCTAGGGTGAAGAATTGCTCCTTGTCACCCGTCATGTGTCTTGAGCAGCCACTATCCAAGTACCAACTGTTTTTGTAGACCTTGGCTGCAAGACACTCCCACACAAGAAAATCATACAATTTTAGGTACCCAAGTTTTCTTGGGTCCTTCATGGTTAGTAATGTTGGTTTTTTTTGGAACCCAAACCTTTTTAATTTTTCTTTTAGCTTCTACTTTCCTATGGTCACATACATTAGCTTTATGTCCTACTTTTCCACAGCAAAAATAGGTTATATTTTTAGTTTTACTTTCCCCAGCTTTTACAAAAAAAAATTTAAGAAACTTTTGCTTATTCTTAGGCTTATACCCTAAACCAGCTTTACTAAATACATCTTTTTGACTATTAAGTATCATGTCCAGTTTTTCAGAACTAAAGGTAAACTTCTCAACTATAGGTTTATACTTTTTAAGTTCTTTTGTTAAGTTTAGTTTTTCTGTTTTTAGTAAATTTAGATCTTTTGTAAAGTTATCTTTTAGAGTTCGGTTACTGTTTTTAAGTTCTGAAACTTCCTTAGTTAGTCTTTCGTTATCTTTAATTAAGGTATTAGTTTTTTGAGTTAACATTTGGTTGCTTGTTTTAAGTTCTAAATTTTCTTTGATGATAAAATTCTTGTCCTTAATTAATTTATCGTACTTATGGCAGTGAGATTGATTAGTTAGTTTTAATTCTTTATTTTTAAGATTTATTGTCTTATATTCATTCATTAGTTCATTAAAAGCATCATACAATTCATCAAAGGTAAAATCTAAATGCGTTTCAGATGTTACCTCATTTTTATTTGCCATAAAACAGAAGTTGGCCTTTTCCTCTTGTTCCTCATCCGATGATGATGATGATGAATCGGAGTCCGTCAAAGTGGAGACGAGAGCTTTCTTTTTCTTGTACTTGCTGTTCTTCTTAAGCAAGGGACAGTCCATTCTGAAATGTTCCGGCTTCTTGCACTCATAGCAAGCGGTTCCCTCACTTTCCCTTTCCTTACCTTTGTTCTTGTTGTGGAAGCTTGAGGAACCTCTCTTCTGATGAAAAGACTTCTTCCGATTGATGAATTTTCTGAACTTTCTCACGAGAAGAGCCTCATCATCATCTTCCTCATTGTCTTCTTCTTCACTGCTACTGCTGCAAGAGGGAACTTTGTTAGAAGAAGTAGATTTAAGTGCAACTACCTTTTTCTTGTAGGAGGACTCTTCTTCACTGTGTTGCTTCATTGTCAGCTCGTGTGTCATCAATGATCCAAGGAGCTCCTCGAGTGCCAGCTTGTTCAAGTCTTTGGCTTCTTGGATCGCCGTTACCTTGGCTTCCCATGACCTTGGTAAGGATCTAAGAATTTTCCTAACAAGGTCACTGTTAGTATAACTTTTGCCAAGGTTCTTTAGGCTATTGACAATATCAGTGAATCTAGTAAACATGCATGTGATAGTTTCATTTGGTTCCATCTTAAATAGTTCATACTTATGAACAAGCATGTTTATTTTAGATTCCTTGACTTGATTTGTGCCCTCATGAGTCACTTCAAGTCTGTCCCATATCTCTTTTGCAGAATTGCAAGTAGAGATCCTATTGAATTCATTATGGTCTAAGGCACAATAGAATACATTCATGGCTTTGGCAATTAATTGTGTCTTCCTTCTATCATTGTCATTCCAATCTTTTTCAAGCTTGGGTATAGCAACGTTGTCTACATAAATAGAAGGAATGTATGGTCCATTAACTATGATGCTCCAAACATCATAGTCTTGGGCTTGGATGAATATCCTCATCCTAGCCTTCCAATAGGTATAGTTGGTTCCATTAAAGAATGGAGGCCTATTGGTGGATTGCCCCTCACTAAGAAAGGATCCAAAAGGGGTTGTCATTTTTTAATCTTTTACTCTTAAAAAAAAATGAGAGCACCTGCTCTGATACCACTTGTTGCCCAAGAGGGGGGGTGAATTGGGTTATGATTTAAATTTCGACCAATTAAAAACTACATTTGGTTAATATCCAATTCTATTGCAAGTATTCCGGTTAAGTAATTATGTGCAGTGAAAGATTAGAGAGAGTGTAAGAGAGAGTGCAGCAACCAACACAAACACAAAACAATTTTTAGTGGTTCGGAGCTAACCCCTGCTCCTACGTCCACTCCCCAAGCTACACTTGGGAGTTCACTATAATCCCTCGGATTACAGCCGGTTGTTTTACAAGTTCACAACCCAACTTGTTGTTTTACGAGATCACAACGAACTCGGTCGGTTTTTACAGGCTCACCGACTAGAACCACCCGATTGTTTTTCCGGGATCACAATCGAACCCTTACACCGTTGGTTTTAACCTTAGCTCACCAACAAACCTTACAACCCTTGATTCAATCCCCTGATTGAATCAAGTAAGAAAATAGTTTGGAAAAAGTTATAAGGAAAGCTTCTTAATAAGCAAATATTAAACAATATGAAAAGAGAAGAGTTAGAAGCCTTGAAACAGATTTTGGAAGAGGAAGAAGGGGCTTCTCGAACTCTGAGTCTCCTCTTTGAATGCACTGAAGAACTGATGTCAGAGGAGAGCCTTGAATGCGAAGGAAAGAGTTAGTTGGATGGAGTTCAATGCGCTTCTTCCTTCTTTCTCTTGTATTTACTCTTAAGAGCCTTTGGTAGGTGGAAATCCCTTTTTGTTTGAATGGAATAGCTCTCTTGGTGTCTACTACTGTTCACTCTGACTATTTAAGCAGTCCCCTTTGAAAACTAGCCATTAGACACTAATTTGTGGCCGTTCTGCACAATCTGCAACTCCTGACAATGTATCTATTGGGGTCGGAGTCGACTCGCTCGATCTGGAGTCGACTCGGCTGTTGCTGGAGTCGACTCATGCTTTACTGGAGACGATTCGCCCACTGTTCAGAATTTGAATTAAAGTGCTGTTCCGTTCTGGAGTCGACTCGGCCAAACCTGGAGTCGACTCGCCAATATTCGGAGATGACTCGGCCCTCTGGAGACGACTCGTTCTCAGGGTTCCAGAGATCTATTTTTCTGCATTTCTTTCTCGAGTCGACTCGGATCATCTTGGAGTCGACTCGGCTCTCAGAGCCCAAAAACTGATCTTCTGTCTTTGGAGTCGAACTGCCTCGGAGTCGACTCGGATTGTCTTGGAGTCGACTCGGCTCTCAGAGCCCGAAAACTGATCCTCTGTCTTTGGAGTTGAACTGCCTCGGAGTCGACTCGGATCGTCTTGGAGTCGACTCGGCTCTCAGAGCCCGAAAACTGATCCTCTGTCTTTGGAGTTGAACTGCCTCGGAGTCGACTCGGATCGTCTTGGAGTCGACTCGACTGACTTGGGAGTCGACTCTGGAGCGCTTGGAGTCGACTCGGCTCTCAGAGTCCCCGAAGTTGGTTCTCTGCCTTTTAGTCTTGCTTTCCTCTGAGAGTCGACTCGGACGTAACTAGGAGTCGACTCGCCAAACTTCGGAGTCGACTCGTAACCTTCTGAAGTCGACTCGGTTGCAGGGTCTGAAATACATCGTTCTGTCTTTCTTCTGTTACCCTTAGGACTCGACTTGGAAATGTCGGGAGTCGACTCGGCAACCATCGGAGTCGACTCGAACCCTTCTGGAGTCGACTCGCTGACAGGGTCTGAAAATCAACTTTCTGTCCTTCTGTCAGTTCTCAATCGAAGTCGACTCGTAGTGTACCGGAGTCGACTCGAGCATGTGCCAGAACTTCTGAAACACTTGGAGTCGACTCGTAATCTTTCGGAGTCGACTCGAGCTTCAGACTTTGGTTCAAACTGAGTTCCATACTTAGCCAAAATATGTTGAACCAAAGCTAGAATACTTAAACATAAATTCACAAATATTTGCCTGAAACACTAGATTGAATTCATTAGTATAACATAAGATATACTCAAATGCTTTGAGCTCATCGAAATCAAATAGGGTTATAATCAATCACTCCACAGTGTTCTTCATTGCTGATAACAAATGAATGTGTGCTGTAAACATCTCAACCATTCCATGACAAAGTAATCAAATGCTATTATATTTAGGAGATAATAATAAGCATGGAGAATTCTATGACTAAGATAAGCAACTAAACACAATGAGACCTACAGTATGATAGCATCATATGTGCTTAATAATGTAGGACTCTATTTTATGGGCAAGGACTTTACAGGCAACACACCCATCCTCATTTGAATGAACCATAAGCTGGGGTTAAATCTTTTATGGGGGGCACTGAACTTCATGTGTCATTTTCTTGTTCATGTTAAGAATGCCTCATGTATCACAGTACACATCACATGAACATCAAATATTATTGCGATATAGAAATTGCGAAGTAATAAGTTTGCTGTGAAAGGCATATCAGAAATCATAACTTAAACATTTCAAGGACCACCACAACCGAACAGTTAATCACCCCCGGGGTAGGTTTCTACCTAGCAATTTGCAGCATTCTTATGAGCACTTCTACCAAACTGGGTCCAAATTTCTTCAAACCAAAACCAAACACAACCAAGATCTGCAAGAAACCTCTCTCTCTCTCTCTCTCGCCCCCCCCCCCCCCCCCCCCCCCCCCTAATTGATGGATGAGGGGCTGAGCCATTGGGCACAATCTTTATTTCCTTTATCTCTTGCAATATAATATGCACAACCTCAGAAATTCTAGTTTTTTATTTTGATGACCATTGAGATAAATATTTTACTTGTTTAAATTTATCCTCCCTTCTCAATAATTCTTATTTTGACTCTTTGTGTTGTCTTAGGTGTTCCTATATTGCATGTTAATTTATAATATAAAAAACGAGTTTTCATATTCATAATGTTATAAAATAACTTCATTCTTGGCATAATGTAACTTTATTATCTCCACCACAATTAAAAAAGCTGTGAGAAAGGTCCTGGAATGATGACTTAGACATGACTCATATTCTTGACATTATATGTAGCTAAATATTTTTCAGAGATTAAATCTTAAATAAAATATCATCAATGCATCACAAAAAGATTTAATATAGTTACATTCATATTACGAGCAACTAAAACATTTTCACAGCTAAACATGATCGCTAGCTTCTACACATATGCAAGTATGTATGAATGTATATATGCACATATGTATGCATATATGTGTGCATGTATGTATGCATGTGCATGCATGCTTGTATGCATGTACGGATGTATGTATGTATGCATGGATGCATGTATGAATGGATGTATGCATGCATGTATGTATAGATGTTTGTATGTATGCATGTATTGCATGTATGCATGCATATGTATGTATATATGCATATATGTATTTCAGTATAATTTATGTTGACTTTTCAATCCAGGCTTCAGAGGACAAAAACAATTATAGTGCAAGCATAAAGGTGGATGGGCTAATATATTTATGTTGATGCATGCAAGACGAAAAATAGATTTTCACAAGTAGCCGGAATAAGTAGAAGTCATGCAGAAATTCTCCTTTGATAGATCAATAGAAATCTTGGGTCTTCTGCTGATTGCATATCACTTATTAGGATTAGTAGGCAAAATCAAGTCATGCTCATAAAATTGCCACAGTCAAACTTAAGCCACCATACATGATGGTATAAACAAGAATAAAAATATGGTAAGTAATGAAGTGAGGGGCAGCACAGACTAGTGGTGACTTTTCAATATAGTGTTCCAAAGACCAAAAACCCTGCATAGATGAAGTTTTGTTTTCTAAAATAGTGAAAGTATCCCTCGACAAAAAACACCAAAAGGTCTAATATCATTTGCAACATTTCTAGAATACATTCACATTCTTTTGATGAATTATGTGGATAACTCCTCCTTTATTTAAAAATCAACATAATATATAGAACATAACTAGTAATATGGAATTGATGGGACATAATTTTATATGACCTTGATAATGCTTGGATCAATTTGCAATCCAATGGAAGTGGGAGAAAATACAAGAATAATTTCTTGTGCAAGGAGGAAGATAATTTTCATTCAAAAACTTGGGATCCTCCTCATTACAATTCATGACTATTTATAGGCAAATCATGAGTAACATGAAAAGACAAAAGAAAATGAAAGGTCAAGAGTCACCTTAATATGGGTAACTCACACAATAAAAGACATCAAAGCCAAAACTAAATTCTCTTAGAGAATTTAAAAGATCAAAAGACACTTGCCTCTTAAAATACCTATAACTTTCCAACCATAATTCAGATTTTAATGTTCTTAGGCTTGTTGGAAAGAAGAGAAAGAGACTTGAAACTTTCATTTTAATAACCTTTCTTATTTCGGTCATTTAATATCCTAAAAATGGCATGCAAGTTGTATGACGTCCATGCACCTGCATCATACTCCCCCGGTTGAAGCTCAACTCGTCCTCGAGTTGTCCAATGCCTCTTCATCATCATGATATGGAATTAGATCAGACATATTGAAGGTAGCAGAAACTCCATAGTCACCGGAAAGTTCAATTTGATAGACATTTTCTCCAATACGCTTAAGAACTCGAAATGGTCCATCGGCACGATCTTGTAATTTGCTATATCATCCATGGGGGAATCGTTCTTTACGAAGATGAATCCATACAAGGTCACCTTCTTTAAATGATGCCGAACGTTGATACTTATCAGCTCTCTCCTTAAATTTTTGATTGCTCTTTTCAATCTTGGATCAAACTTGCTCATGCATCTTTTTGATTTCATTAGCCCTTGCTTCTGCATCACCGCTAAATCGAACAACATAAGGAAGGGGAGCTAGATCAAGAGGGCCATTAAGATTGCACCCATAGACAATCTCAAAAGGACTAGCACCGGTAGTAGAACTACTTGAGCGGTTGTATGCAAACTCCGCTTGAGGAAGAATTAAGTCCCATTGCTTCTTATTGTTGCCCAAATAACTTCGAATAAGATTGCCAAAGCTTCGATTCACCACTTCCGTTTGACCATCGGTTTGTAGATGATGAGAAGAACTGAACTGAAGTTTGGTGCCGCCCATAGAGACCGCCAAAAGTGTCCTACAAATTTTGGATCTCGGTCCAAAGTGAAAGTCTTTGGGATACCATGAAGTTTGACGATCTCTTGAAAATAAAGATTAACAATTTTAGATGCATCATAAGTCTTTTCGCAAGGTATAAAATGTATCATTTTAGAGAATCGATCAACAACCACCATGACCGAATCCTTTCCATGTTGGGTGCGAGGAAGACCAAGGACGAAATCAATACTTACATCCTCCCATGGAGCTTGAGGTACAGGAAGAGGAGTATAAAGGCCGGTGTTTTGAGCTCGGCTTTTGGCAATATGGCAGGTTCGACATAAGATGACATGTCTCTCTACATCCTTTCTCATCCTCGGCCAAAAAAAATTTTCTTTGACAAGGATTAAAGTCTTGTCTCGGCCGAAGTGTCCTCCAAGTCCTCCATTGTGGGCTTTTTTGATGATTGCTTGGCGAAGAGAGCAATTAGGAATACATATTTGGTTACCTTTAAACAAGTAACCTGCTTGAATTGGATAATCTTCATGAGGAGCATCACTGCATCGAGCTCAAATCTCGCAAAATAATCATCATTAGAATAGAGATCTTTGATGAAATCAAAATCGATTACCTTAATCTCCAAGGTTGACAACAAAGCATGTCTTCGACTAAGAGCATCCACAACTTGATTGAGACTTCCGGCTTTATGAAGAATGGTGAAGGTAAAAGATTGCAAAAATTCAATCCACTTGGCATGCCTTACACTAAGCTTGTGTTGAGTATTGAGGAATCGCAAGGCTTCATGATCAAAGTAGAGAACAAATTTCTTAGTCATAAGATAGTGCCGCCAATGATGAAGAGCCTCAACAATAGCATAAAATTCTTTATCATATGTTGAATAGTTTTTTCGCCCATCTCCATGTTTGGCACTAAAGAAAGCAATAGGGCGTCCTTCTTGACTAAGCACCGCGCCAATGCCCACATTAAAGGCATCACAATCCACCTCGAAAACTTTTTCAAAATCTGGCAAGGCAAGGATAGGGGCCGTTGTCATTAATACCTTAAGCTTCTCAAAACTTTCTTAAGCCTCCATAGTTCATTGATAGAATCCAGTTTTCAAATAATTTGTGATGGGGGCCATAATAGAACTGAAATGTCGTATAAACCTTCAATAAAATGTGGCCAACCCATGAAAGCTCCGGATCTCGTGAATGGTATGAGGTACCGGCCAACTAGAGATAGCTTCAATCTTCTTAGGATCAACTTTGATGCCGCTGGCGGTGACCATATAACCCAAAAATATTAGGCTATCGGTTAAGAAGTCGCATTTGTGAAGGTTGACATAGAGCTTCTCTTTTCACAACATCATAAAGATTTGTCTAAGATGTTCCAAATGTTGCTCTTGATCCCTACTATAGACCAAAATGTCGTCAAAGTAAACAACGACAAATTTACCTATATAAGGCTTGAAGATTTGATTCAAGAGGCGCATGAATGTGCTTGGGGCATTAGAAAGCCCAAATGGCATCACAAGCTATTCATATAGTCCATCTCTTGTCTTGAATGCCGTCTTCCATTCGTCATCCGGTCTCATGCAAATTTGATGATAGCCACTTCGAAGATCAAGCTTGGAGAAGATGTAAGCGCCGGCAAGTTGATCTAACATGTCGTCTAGCCGAGGGATTGGAAAATGGTATTTGATGGTGATCTTGTTAATAGCTCGGCTATCAATACACATGCGCCATGTTCCATCCTTTTTGGGGAAAGTAAGGCAGGAACCGCACATGGACTCATGCTTTCACATACCAAACCTTTGGCCACCAACTCGTTCACTTATCTTTGTAATTCCTTCATGGTCCTTGGGACTCATTCTATATGCCGCCTTGTTTGGTAAAGTTGCACCTGGCATGAGATCAATGCAATGTTGAATTTTCCTCATTGGTGGAAGACCAGAAGAAATTTCATCGGGAGCCACATCTTGGAATTTCTGCAAAAAAGAAGTAATCTTAGGTAGCAATAAATTGCCCTCCGTGTTAGATTCTACCACTATGAGAGCATATGCTTGAGAGGCTTCTCGAATTTCAACTTCAAATTCTGCATGGACAAAAAGGTACTTCCCTCTCCCTTAATGGGTTTGGGTGTGTTGTCCATTTTTGAAGGCCCAAGGGTTATTTTGGCACCATCCTTCAAGAATGCATAAGTATTTTTGTATCCATCGTGAACGACCCTCCTATCAAATAACCATGGCCTCCCCAAAAGTAAATGGCAAGCGTCCATAGGAACCTTGTCGCACCATATTTCATCACGGTAATTTTTCTCAATTGAAAATTGAATAAGGCAACATTGGAAATTTTTTACCTCATTTCCTTTCTTGAGCCAAGAATGAGAATATTGGTGGTGGTGAGGTTCTGTCTTGAGTTTCAACTTTTCCACCATCTCCATTGAGATGCAATTCTCGCAACTTCCTCCATCGATAATGACATTGCAAATTTTGCCATAAGCCGTACATCGAGTATGAAAGATGTTGCACTGGAGCCACATGTGATCATCTTTGCTTCGTATTGAATTCAGATTTCGACGGACCACAAGAGCTTCACCATGATCACTATATGTGATGTCTTCTTCAATTTCATCATATATAGAATCTGACTCATTTTCTTCACCGTCACCTTCTTCGGCAAGAAAAACCACTCTTCTATTTGGACACTCAGAAGCAATGTGCTCATAGCCAGAACACTTGAAACATTGAGGTCGAGATGATGTTGGCCGAGAAGAAGATGAAGCATCTTTTTTCACCGCTGTGGTTGGCTTGGATGTAGAAGATGAATGAGATTGTAATGCACTCCCCCGGTTAGGAATACCCTCACGCTTGAAATTTCGGCCTCCAGGAGCATTTGTTAAACCCTTTTCTCGCCGTTGTTAAAGTTGACGTTCCACCTTAGTAGCAAGTTTAATAACATCATTAAGAGAAATAAAAGAATGGAGGTTTACCATATCATGGATGTCACGCCTCAATCCACTAAGGTAACGAGCTATTGCTTGTTCTCCACTACACTACAATGAACCATAAGATTGTCGAACTCTTCAGTGTACTCCACGGTTCGCATCCCTTGAGTGAATTGATACATGGTGAGAAATGCATCTTGAAGCTAATTTTCGGAAAGGTACTTTTTGCGAAGCTCTTTTTTCATTTTCTTCCAAGTACAAATCTTGGCTTTGCCCTCCTTTGCTCTTTGCAACTTGAAGCGCTCCCATCAGATTGGTGCATGCTTTCGAAACTTGATGGCTACGATCTTCACTTTAAGCTCATCGGGGATCTCTTTGTAGTCAAAGATCCGCTCAACAGTGTTAAGCCAATCTAGAAAGATATCGTGTTGCATTTTTCCTTCAAACTCGGGAATATCTACCCTGATGTCTGGAAATCGAAATTGATGACGATGTTGGTGAGATGAAGAAGAGTTGCTCCTCCTACCACAACGTGAACTTTGGTCACGGAAGGTGTTGCGATCTTCTTCAGTGGTGTCGCCCTCCTCTTCACTCGGGTTTTGCTCATAACTAGCCAACCTTTCGGTAAGGTTTTGGACTTGCCGCCGCAAATCATCATTCTTTATGTCGCGAAGATCTCGCTCTCTACGAGATTCTTCATCGCTAGAAGGATCTTAGTTGCCTCGACTCGCCTTGGTTGGTTGAAGCTTGCGTCAACACCACCACGAGAAATACAATAGGATTCCTCTCGAAACGTCAAGAGATGATAACCTCGCTCTGATACCACTTGGATCAATTTGCAATCCAATGAAAGTGGGAGAAAATACAAGAACAATTTCTTGTGCAAGGAGGAAGATAATTTTCATTCAAAAACTTGGGATCCTCCTCATTACAATTCATGACTATTTATAGGCAAGTCATGGGTAACATGAAAAAACAAAAGAAAATGAAAGGTCAAGAGTCACCTAATATGGGTAACTCACACAATAAAAGACATCAAAGCCAAAACTAAATTCTCTTAGAGAATTTAAAAGGTCAAAAGATGCCTGCTTCTTAAAATACCTATAACTTTCCAACCATAATTCAGATTTTAATGTTCTTAGGCTTGTTGGAAAGAAGAGAAAGAGACTTGAAACTTTCATTTTAATAACCTTTCTTATTTCGGTCATTTAATATCCTAAAAATGGCATGCAAGTTGTATGACGTCCATGCACCTGCATCAGACCTTCATAGCAATAATGAAAACAAAGCCAATTAACCTTTTAAGACACCTTTCTCTAAATTGTAGAGATCACATTCGTTCTGGGTTTTACAGAAACACGTAGTGTCAATTTTCCAAGATTTCTAATAATAAACAAGAAGGAAATGCTTTTGACATTATAACTGCACTTATCATGTTCTCTCTTAACAAAATTTTTGATGTCCGATACTAGATAAGTTCTTAGTGAATACTGATCATACCTATCCCATAGACATCCATTCAAATTCTAAATTGTGGTAAGTCTAATAAACCAAATTTGTTCTCTAACAATTTCACATTGGTCAAATTGATTTTAATAAGTTTATAATATTAAATGTAATTATTTGGATAAATTCAACACCTAGCATTAAGGCATAAAAATTGAATGTTGGGTCTAGTTAGGCCTGATGAGTATGTTCACTCAAGAGAAACCAACTACAAGGTGATAGATCTAGTTTGACCCAATGTGCTTCTCAACCCACTACCTCCTCTTTTTCTTCTATTCTTATTTTATAATCTTTGATTTTCTTATTTTGATGTTTTTGTGCAAGATGGATGACAGTGTAGGTATAATAGTAAAATTAAGTTGATCTGATGTTGTAGTTATGCGGGGGCTCTTGCAAAGAGAAGAGAAATTGAGGGAAAAGGGAGAGAGATGGAAAAACAGAAAATCCCCTAGCTCTTAAAAATGTAAGGCATAATGGGTCATCACTTACTAATTTCTAACTGAGAGACACGAAATTATATTTTTCAGGTCAATCAGCTTAATCGGAAGTTCCTTGTTAATAACCAAGTTAAATATCTGATAGACAACTTGATTAGCACTAATAGAAGTTTAGTGCTTCATCAATAATTACGCTGGAAGAATTTTCTGAGAACTAGAATGAGAGGAAACACAGCCAAAATCAGGTCAGATATTAAAGTACTACAGTTTTGATAAGTTATCCTTCTTTTGCAAAATAACTCATTTAGTGTCATGAATAAGGTAGCCTCTTTTTGGTTAAACTTTGCTCGCTCTTGTTGATAACATTGTACGTTATATTCTTCTCTTAACCAAATACTTTTTTAATTTATTTGTGGTTCTTCTGCTTTACTCCTTTAAGTATCTTCTTCCTACACTCTCACTTCCTCAGTTGTTATCGAATTTAGTTCTGCTGTAAAGGGCCACAATCATGCAATGCATAAATTAAATGGATCAACTAACTTTGCAATTGCACAATAAAAATCATAAAATGCATGCATATGTGAAGTTGATGGAAAGTTCATTAGAGAACCAAGAAGGTCTTAAAGAATTAGTTATTATAATGATGTGAAAGTAATTAAGCAAGATCACATAAGATGCTTCAGGTGAAAAGCAGCAATTATGCTTCATCTTCATATCAGAATCATGTTGCTGCAGGTCAAAAAGCTGGGATTAATATTGAGTGTTTTCCTATGCAGAAGTTCTTTCAGAGGTCTTTGCATATCTATTTTAATATGCTGAGCCACATTAAGGGAAACTAATATTTTTGGATTGTTTATTTATGGAAGGAAATATGACTGCGAGACACCTAGAAACTAAGTAAAGCTAGTAAACATTAATGGGAAAAATCCAGTAAAGATATATATATATAGAACAACAATTGACTAACTAGAAAAGTATTAAACAGATATCTAGTATATACAACCAACCAGAAACTATGCCTAGATCCCAGACACCAATTACAGGAAGATACACCTGTACTTAGGAAATATGGTGATTTTATTCAGAGTTTATTATTTCCTATTGAACAAGAAATAACAGAGGAAAAAGAAGTTATGGAATTAGGAGTGGACTTTCATGGTAAGAAGCACATGCCCACAAACTATGTTCCCTCACATGTGATGTTTTATAAATTTTAACTACTGCATGCAAGATGTGGAGTAATTAAATTTACAGTTCACAGAACCCCTTTTCAACTGGGTAGACTTGATAATGCATAATCTCCAGAAGCCTTTCTTATGTAAGTGTTTCCATGCAAAAACTTCTTATGGAAGAAGTACAAACTTCCAGGTCTATTATTTCACTAGGATAATTTAGTATACATCTTTCAGAGGAAACATGGACTTTGTCTAATTTCCCATCATCTAAGAGCTTCTTCTTAAATTAACGATGGCTTATAGTGTTGAATGGACATCAGATATTTTCTTATGCTTTAGATTATTACAATAAATTAGCATAGTACTTGCGGGAAAACAAAAATCACTTAGTTTACAACAGAAGGAAGTTGAAAAGAGCAAGACAAGGAGTACGTATGGAAACAGCAATATTGAAGGAATAGGGTTGCAAAAGCTTTACGGTCCACAATAATAATTAGTTCTATGTATCACATAAAGCATGGAAGGGGGAAACATATGAACCAAATGGATCAATTTCAATACATATGAACAAAATGGATTTAATGATAAATCCGACATGCGCATTATATCTGAGATTATTTTTCCCCCAAAAAATAGATGATAAAAGTATTCATATGTATTTGTTCGGTGTGACAAAAAAAAAAAAGAGACAAAAGTTTACACACACACACACACACATAGATGCACACATATATATGCATACATAAATATACATACATACATACATACATACATGCATGCATATATATGTATATAGACACACGCACACATTATAGTACTTGATGCAATAAATTGCCTATCATAAAAGTATTAGATGCTTCCAATGATAGTACGAATATAGACTATAAATTTCCTTTTGGATGGAAGAGTTCTTCTAAGAAACGTTGTTTGACCATAAAGTTTCAGATTAAAAATCTTGAACGCATTTTTTCTTCTCTTCATTACTCTTTTCCCTTAACTACAATAAACCAAACAAAAATTATGAAGTTGTTTGACCCGAGGTTGAATGCTCAATTTTGATTCTATTTGATGGAACAAAACAAGCTTCAGTGTCTGTGGTTTAGGTTTTAATTTCAATGTTTTTTTGCTGAAAATTCTAAATATCAAAAGAAGAATTAGCTAATGAAAAGTACGGAAAACATATGAAAATAAGTCAAGAAAATGAATAAGACATCATTTTATAGTATACTGTATTATTTCAGGAGCATTTAACGTATCATTTTGGTGATTAAAACAATCAAATTTGTTTATTAGATACACTAAAAAAAAAATCATGCTTCGTATAAGGATACATCATTTTAAGTTTTGATAGCAATCTAACTTGACAATCTAAATGCCTGTGCAAGTCAAGTTTCCAATAAAAATCTAAATGCCTGTGAAAGCCAAAAACTTATGCCAAAATGTTCACTTTCCAATAAAAATCTTTAAAACATAAAGTTGCAAAAATCGTGTGAAAAATAAGAGTTCAATATAGAAAAAATAGATTCTTGTTATTTAAAGAAATAAATATACGGCAAGAAATAGGATTATAACTCGCAAAAACATGCTTAATTTGGCCCCAACAGTCAGTTCCGGACTAAATCCCGGAACCAGTTTTGGTTTTCGAAACTTCCAGTGCAACCCAAAACCATGGTTTGGTGTACTATTACACGATACTAAACCGCAAGAGAACTATAAATATTAGAAATCTAAATCAGAGTACAACATTCAAACCTACCTGACCTCTCTAGGTTGTGTTTCCGTGGTACTTCAGTAGATGCGTCGAAACCGTATATATCCTGACCCTTCCCATCAATAACGCGAAAATCTTCTAGTCGTCCAAAAGAGTCTCCTTATCCTTATCATTTGTGTGTGGAATCGCTATAAAAAACAATGGTGTGTATCTCACAATCTCGAAGAAAGGAGAGCAACTACAGATTCTTTTACCAGAAATGAAGCTCTTTTCCCCCTAAAAGACACTTCCATTTCCCAGGAGAAATCATGGAGTTTAAAACACAAATATCATGGATCATTTTGTAGTCGACACAAAGAAGAGAAACGACACCAATGAGCGCTAAGAATACCAGTCCTGCGAAGAGTTGCATATTGACCTCAAAACCCATGTCTTTACACTAACCTACCTCAAGATCTGAAACAAAGATAGAAGTACTGTACTGGGTTTCAGATGGCCACAGAGATATAAGTTCATAAAAAGAAAAGGTCAAGAGAGATAATACTGAGAGAGAGAGAGAGAGAGAGAGAGAGAGAAAGAGAGAGATATAGAACCTGGAGCTGGAGAACTCATAGAGTTTTCCTCTAGGGGAGAAGACGATGAGCGCCACCTCAGCGTCGCAGAGGACGGAGAGCTCGAAGGCCTTCTTTAGGAGACCATTCCGGCGCTTGGAGAACGTCACCTGCCGGCTGGTCGCGTTCTCGATCCGTCGTACCTCCGTCTTCCCTCGCACCATGATGATATGTGATCTCTAATCTTCTCTCTTTTTTCCTTTTTTTGTTAGATTCGTCCTGGAGAAAGAGGCTATAGAAGGAAAGGTTGGGGAGGGACAAGCAAGAGGCAGGCGGGATTCAGAGAAAGAAGTAGTATACAACTGTAACCATATTGGGAAAGAGATCTCAGGACTCACCACAAATGGCAAAACAAAAGGTACCTCTTGGTTTAGAGACAGAGAGAGGTGGGATTCAGAGACAGAAGAAAAAAACTCCTTGCTTTGTTCATCTTCCTTCGCTTTTTTCCCTCTCTCTCTCTCCCATCTGCTTTATTATTGGTGGGATTTTGTGGTAGGAGCTCCCATTCGTGGATTTTAACAGAAGATAAGAGAGAGAATAATTTCTCGCTGTAAGTCCTAACTTTTTTGCCTCATTGGGAAAGAAATATCAAGGTTTTCCATAACACGTTATCCCTTTGTAACCGACCCAAGCTCAAACCGTCGTACACAGCTGCAACCAGCTATAATGATCATTATTTATCTTAAAATAACATTTCAAATTTTCATATTAAGATAAGCATTAAAATAACAGTCATTGTAATGGTTCCGTAATAGAAACATAGTGGTCTCTTCCCTTTTATTACATAAAATAATAATTTCTGGAACTATATACAGAATTTGCAAAATAATATTAATTTTTCGAAATATTCATGATTTCATATTATATTTTTTATATTATTTACTTCAACAACGTAAGAATTGGTGCATTATAATGACTATCATAACTCCGTCCCTGAATATCCTGAGAATAGTCAAACAAATCAGAGCAGGTGAAAGCTTTCTTTTCTGCTGTTTCTGACGTGGCAGATTTCTGATTGCTTTAGCACTCTCCACGCAGTTTGTAAGGTTACAGCGGATGGGGTGGAGTGGGGTCGCAGATATCATGATTTGGGACCAAGCCATGGGTGGAGGGCCCGGGTCGTACGAGGGGGGATTGATGGAGATGGTACGACTACCCTGCAAGGAGCGACACGCGTGAAAGCCTGATGCATGATGGCCGCCAACCTCGGTCGCACCGCGTCACGTGGTACCCACTTGTGTACCCGGTCCTTTCTCATGCTTTTTTTTTTTGGCCTTTTTTCGATTAATTACCATAAATCATATGGTACGTGTTTAGATTAATCTTGTTCTCTATAATCTAAAACGGGTTCCTAGGTTTTCGCGGGGTTTGCCTTTTATGGGTTTCCCTTGGGCGGGCACAAGAATAAAAAAATATGGATCAGGTTCTTTATTTTGCCACGATTTTTTCAGTGCCCACCTTAAAAAATAAATTCAAAACTTAAACGGTCCTTCTACGAAGAGAGTTATCATTTCTATAATTAAAAAAATAAAAAAAATTGCGCATGGCATATCTTTTTTTTATTTTTATTTCTAAAATATATTTTTTATTGATATATCCTACGTAGCTAAGTAATATATATTGTTGCAGCTAGGGCTGGAAGTGGGCCGGGCCACACCCCTATCCAAGCTCGGCCCGAAATGATTTTCCGGGCTTCGGGCCGGGCCTAGGCCCGAATAGTTTTACAGAAACTCGGCCCGAGCCTGGCCCGAGCCCGGTCAATTAAATTTCATCCTTTGTGTAGATATTGCCTCTTCATGATGATAAAAAGAATTTTAATCCTTATACTATGCTAGACTAACACAACACCACCATCCAACTCCATAACCAAAATTCCAGACAAAGAGACCAGAGAGATCATAATTCTTTTCAGGGATCGAAAGCCCTCAGATCGCGGGGTGAGGATGGTCGAGTACGGTCGATGAGCCATTTCTATTTCGGGCTGGGTTGGAAGTGGGCTTGGGCTGGGACAGGCCCGAGCCGAGCCAATGAAATATCCGAGCCCGGCCCGAAATAGAAATTGGCTTAATCATTCAACCCGAGCCCGGCCCGAAATGCATTGAGCCTAGCCCATAGCCCGGCCCGCGGGCGGCTCGACTCGATGGGCTTTGGGCCGGCCCGAGCCCACTTCCAACCCTAGTTGCAGCTAAGGTTGGTCACTGCTCGAGGTTGGTTAAGGTTGGCCGATATCGAGATAATAATTAGGACGACCGAAAGCTGAGAAAGGACTTTAGGGTATTAAAGGTCTGTCGATGTCGATCCGAAAGGAGAGGTCGACTTGAAAAAAAAATCCGCTTGCCGAAAGGTTTTCAATAAGGGACCCTCTGATGCTTAAGTTAGCATGCAGAACTCTAAAACAACAGTGGAACAATGAGAGAGAATGAAAGTGGCAGAGGATTTGAGCGTGCTTATTTGAGAGGCCCCTAGTCCCCTCTATATATAGAATGGGATAAGAGTTCGTTACCTTAATCATTGGAAGACACATGCACGATAACAGCTGACGTCGTATGTTAACTGCATGGTAATAGCTCCTCAAGATATGCACACAGCAATAATTATGTCGATCGTGCATTTACGGCCGAGTTGGCATGACCGTGGCTGAGACCATAACTATAACTTCTTTAATGACCCTCAGCATTGCTCTGAGGTTGGCCCGGCCGAAATAACACCCCGGTCAATACCAAGGTCATTCGCCTCGAGCAAAATTGATGTTAAGGATTTTGGGACAATCGAAGTTTGAATGGCCAATATTCTTCCCATCATATATCAAATAAATTAGTCATTTAGCAAGCTAATACACATATTTAGATAAATTGATACATAGTTTCTAGAATATGATATTCACCAATATACAATATATGGCCAGGTGATACATACTTAGCAAATTAGTCATTTAGCAACCTAAGTATATATCTCCAAGAAATTTGATGTGCAGGTTCCAAAATATCATGTTCACCGATACATACTACATAGCTGGTGATACATACTCGCCGACTTCCTAATATATATTGTAAGCTTATTTAATACAAATCTAGTGTGATCCAATTCACATATTTAGGTAAATCGATACACAGTTTTCAGAATATACTTTTTACTAGTATATACTACATGGCCAGGTAATACGTACCAAGCAAATTAATCATCTAGCAAGTCAATACACACCTCTAGATAAACCATATATAGTTTTTAGAAGATGGTATTTATCAATATAGATACACAGTTTTCTAGCTTTGTCTAACATAATAAATTATATATATATATATATATATATATATATATATATATATTATTTCTTAAATTCAATCAACTCTTAGGTGCAAAGATCCTAAAAAAGAGAAAGATTTAGTGAAGAAAAAGGGACTCGAAAAATAGAAGAGAGACCTCACAGATAAGAAGAAAGAGAATAAATGGAGAGGCATGACGAGGAAGAAAAAGGATGGGGACGATCTCTTTTTATGGACAATCTCTTTTAGTGCATAAAAGATTTTTTTTTTTAAGTTATAAGATTGACGAACTCTATTGGTAGGAGTCCTACGTTTATTTAACTTTTGGATTTCCTCTTTAAGATGGGCGCTAGAGAAAACGTGATTCTATCATCCTATATGATTTTTGTTCTCTTTCCTTTCCCTACTTCTTATTAGAGATTTTTGCTGGTTATATATAAAAGTCGATAATTGGTTGAACGCTATCTACAATTTCACTAGCACTATCTATGATGTATCATCGTACCAATCTTTGATTTGGACGGATGAACCAAGCAATGAATAGATAAGTAATTAATAATAATAATTTTAAAATAATTACTATCATTGTTAAATAAAAAACAAAAAATAATAGTATATTTTTAAATCATTCAATTTTCAATTATAAATAAAAATATTTTGAGATGTTTGCTATGTGCATATAAAAAGTTTCACAAGCTCTTTTATATTAAGTTGGCAGTTTAATATGTAACACCTCTTATGCGTGACACTTATTTTCATAAGTTCCTGGAATTCGCTTTGGTCATGCGTCACAAAAAAATTTTCGTGCAAACAAACCAGTCTGCATAACATTACTTGAAAAGTATTGGTTAGAAAATTTAAATTGAAAATAAAACTATTTTATTTGAAAATAGTACAGATATATAATGATTACAATGCTAAATAATCTATTGTAATGAGTATTATTAATTGTTCTTTTGTTATTATATACAATATATACAATGGAGGTGGTCTCAAAGTATGAAAACGACCTCCATAACACTGTAACGGAGGTTGCTTTATAGCTTATTGCCGGCTTCCAATAACCGTTGAAGTCTGATGTGGAACTGTTGAGGTCTGATGTGGCGCCGGGCCCAATAAGAAAAGAAAAAGAGAAGTCATAGTGGCAGATGGCACGGTCTCGCTCGCCCGGCAGGTGAGTTGGATGTTTTGCGATGCTCATGGTAAACTTTGCCGTGCTATTTACGTTGCAACCAGGGGCGGCCCAATACATTTGGGGGCCTAAGGCGAACTCATTAGAAGAGGCCTTTTTTATTATTATTTAAATAATAAATTTTTTTTAATAAGTATAAAAATATTTTAAAATTTTTATTTAAAAATAATTCGTCTAGCTTTTTGAGAAGCAAAATTACTAATTAAACTTTTATACTCAAGATCCATTAAAATACTATTTTCAATCGATAATATAGCTAATCCATTTAATCTTTCTTGTGACATAGTTGATCGCAAATAAGATTTTATCAACTTTAATTTTGAAAAACTTCTTTCAGCAGAAGCAACTGTTACAGGTATTGTTAATAATATCCTATATGCAATGCATGCATTTGGAAAAGAATCTGTTTTTTTTATGAAACTTAAAATATCAATAGGAGTACTAGTTTCTGTTTGTAAAAATTCTTTTAAAATTTTTAACTCTGAAAACAGATCAATACTATCAATATCAGAATATTCACCATGCTTTAAAAAGTTTTCAAGATTAAGACAACACTTTTTCAAATCATCTTCATTCAAAGATTTTAACTTTCTAAAATTAAACAAAAAACCAAAAACATTTTCATATATGGTAAATTGTTCAAACCTATTTTGAATTGAAAAAATAGCTTGATCTACTATATATAAAAAGTAATCAATTCTAAAAGATTCTTCAGCTGATCTTGTTATCTCATCATCATTATTTTCATCAAAATATTTTTTTCTACGGATCATACGTTTTTCACGAAATATAGGTTCTATTTCCATTTCATTTGCAATTTCTTTATATGAATTCAAAGCATTCATGAATCCATTTTCCCTATAACTTTTTAAATAAGAAAGAAGACCTTTTAATTGATCTATAGCAACATCAATATGCATGTCTTCAGATTGTAAAATCTTACTAACTGAGTTAACAGCAAACAATATATCGTACCAAATATTCATGCCTAATAAAAATTCAAAATTTTCAATCTCATATGTAGCTAAACATGTGGCTTCACTCTTTGTTTTAGGATCTTCACTAGTTTCCGCTAATTGAACTAAGGCATCTCTTATTTTAGGAGCTTGGTTTTTAATTGCTTTGACACTTTCAATACGACTTTCCCAACGTGTTTGTGACAAGGGTTTAAGAGTTAATGTGGATATATTATTTTGTAAAATTTTCCATCGTTTTGTAGAAGAAGAAAATAAGGTATAAATTCGTTGTATCACTCCAAAAAAAGATATAGCCTTAGGACATGAGTTAGCAATATCACATAATACTAAATTTAAGTTATGACATCCACATGGTGTGTAAAACGCTCTAGAATTTATATCTAATAATCTTCTTTGTACACCTTGATGTTTTCCTTTCATATTAGATCCGTTGTCATACCCTTGTCCTCTTATATCATTAACCTCAAGTTTATGTTTTTCTATTACATTTATAAGTTCATTAAAAAGACCCTTTCCAGATGTATCATCTACTTCTAAAAATTCTAAAAAATATTCTTCTACTTTTACTGGACTTGTTGAAGTATCTACACATCTTAAAACTAGGGTCATTTGTTCCTGATGGCTTGCATCAGGAGTGCAATCAAGTATTACAGAAAAGTATTTTGCTTCTTTAATCTTTTTAATTATTATAGCTTTAATTTCAGATGCTAATATTTGAATCAATTCATTTTGAATATTATGACCTAAATAATGATTGTGAATTTCACCATGTTGAATGCGTCGAATATGTTCTTGCATTACTGGATCAAATTCTGAAATCGTTTCAATAAAACTTAGAAAATTTCCGTTATTGCTTTGATAGATCTTTTCATTCTTTCCTCGAAATGCTAAATTATTTTTTGCAAGATTTTTTACGACAGCAATAATTCTCAATAGAACTTTTTTCCAATGATCCTTCTCTTGGTTTATTTGTTCTTGAAGACTTTTATCAATTGTATTATTTTTTAGCAATCTCACTTCTAAATCAATCCATCTATTCATGCTAATGATATGTTCATTAGTTGTTTCATGACTTTTAAGCTTGATACCTAGATTTTTCCAATCCTCACTTCCTTCATTGACTAATTGACTCGTGCTAGGCTTTGAATTAAATAATTTACAACAAAAACAATATACTCTATCCAAATCTTTCGAATATACTAACCATCTTCTATCATATTTTTCACCATTAGGTAACTTACGAATGTAATATATCGTAGAGAAGTGTCTATTGTTTTCATCCTTAGGAAAATGAAAATCATAATCTCTAATTGGACCTCTTTCCACCATTAGATCTCTAAATTTTGTATCAATATTTTTCCATTGACCAGGATCATAAAAATTTGTAGAAATAGAACTAGTTCCACAATCTTTTTTCTTGTTTATCTTATCTCCATCTGATTCTTCATAGTGCTCTTCACTAGATAGTGTTTCACTAGCAATCTCATTTTTTAACTCTATTTCGGGTGTCTGTTCTGTTGCTAATTCCTGAGTTGAATTTGATGTGGTATTTTGTTTGTTTGTAACAACAAATCTATCTAGAGCTCCTTTTTGAGATTGAATGAGTTTATCGATTTTTCTTTTTTTTTTGAGTTTTTCATACCCACAGTCATATTTTCTATTAGACATTTTAATCTATAAATAATATTATCAAACTAAGAAATTAAAAAAACACCACAAATAAATCAAAATATAAAAAACTTGATTGTGTCAAGAAAAACAAACTCGGATCCGACAAGTAGTGCCGAACTTAATTGTGTCGAGAAGAGGCCGAATAGTGCCGAACTCAACGGCGAGAAGAGGCCGAACCGCCGAAGTCACAACCAACCTACATTTGGACCCAAAAAAAAATCAATTCTACTGTCTCTAACTCGACTAAATAAAAATTAATTGGATCAAAAGATTAATTAGTAAAGTAAACTAGCTTAGGAGCTAACAGAGGAGAGACGGTGGATTAGATTGTCTGATTCTCACCGGACACCGGGAATTGGGAATCCAATTTGGGATCAGCCGATCAGTGATTCAGACACAGAGACACTCAGTGAGACAGTGAGGACTGAGGATGGTGGATTTTGGTCCTTGGAGAGTTGGAGTGAGCCGAGCTGCCGAGTGCGGACTGCGGAGTGCCGAGGAGCGGAGGAAGCCGGAGCGGCGGAGCCCGGAGGTCGGAGCCGAGGACGGCGAGGAGAGCTGGAGTCTGGAGAGGACTCCTCTCAGAGGAGATCCGGCCGGCGGGCCGGCAGCTAGCCACTCGCCCGGTCTTCCGTCGGCCGAAGCCCGAAGGTTGGAACTTGGAGGACGGGAGGAGCTGACAGCCGAGGACGGCGACGTCGGGCGTCGGCCAGGGCCCAGGAGAGGAGATCCGGCCGGCGGTCCAAGAGCTGGAGAGGAGATCTGCCTTCTTGGAGCCGGAGGAGGAGGACCGAGCCACCGAGGACGGAGCCGGAGGAGGAGGGTTCTGCCTTCTTGGAGCCGGAGGCCCGGAGCCCGGAGGCCGGAGGTCGGAGGCTCGGAGCCTCGGAGGAGCCGAGGACGACGAGTCGACGAGGAGAGATGGAGCGGTGCTGCGAGCCTGCGAGTCTGCCGAGAACGGAGAACGGGAGATTGGGAATTTGGGATTTGGGAGAAGGTTCACTGGTTCACCTATAAAAAGAAAATCACCGGCGGCAGAGAACTGAGAAGGGGGGAGAGAAGGAGGGAAGAAATGCCCGTTGCTTGTCATTTGTCACCGTAGCCGTTGCCCAGCCACTCTGCCGTTGGGGAGACGCCGAAGGCCGAAGGAGATGCACTGTAGCTGCTGAACTGCCGTAGCCGTCGGCCGTCGCCCACTGCCCAGCGCCCAGCTACGACTGTCACTCTAGGTCTCTAGCTATCGGAGATCAGGAGATGGATGGGAAAGGCAGAACGGCTCAGGGGTGGGGATGTCATCATGTCAAGGAGTTCCAGGCTTCCAGAGTTCCAGCTCGGCTTAAATAAAAAAAAAAAAAACTATGCTGTGGGCTGTGGCGTGTGGGAAGTGGGGACCGTGGGGTGGGGGCGGGGGCCTTCCGTGGATTGGGGGCCTTAGGCGACCGCCTCAGTCGCCTAAGGCCCGAGCCGGCCCTGGTTGCAACGTAGGGCTTATGCAAAGAAACTAACGAGGACGTATACTATTTCCCGATCATGTATATAAAAATTGATGTATGACTAAACATACATCTATACGGATCCTCACATACTCTCTCTTTATTTAAGTTTCAGCATCCTCATTAGGTTAAAAATTCAGATACATTCAAATCTAATCACAAATACCATGATCGGCTTATGATCAACCTTTACAAATCTATGCTATAGTGTCTCTTAGTTTTTATGGACCCTATAACAGATCTGCTCTGATACCATGTATAAAAACCTAGAACCTCATCCAGAATGACCTGCCGAAAAATATTTTTTTTAATTTCTTGGTCCTATATATATAATTATCAAAGATTTATTGAGTGAATAACCGACGTGGGACTAAACATATATGCCTGCATGAATCCTCACAATTATATAAATTATTGGTTTTATCGCTCGCATGGGAAAAGAAAAAAAAAATATTTTGTCAAAATCGACGGGCTACTGCATGGCTCTAAGTTTTCCCATAAAATATCACTTCACAGTATGTTTTATTATATACATAGAATCCTATGATACGTAAATCATAATCGACGACGTAGATTTCAATTTATATCTTTTCAAATATCTTAGTAAAATGATATGTATGTATGTATGTTCAAATATTTGAAATGCACCATATATAATGTGAATCCCAGAACTCCAATTTGAGGAGGTTTGTGGTTCACTTTTGCTGCAAACCTTGACAAGAACAAAATTAGATCATACTTCTGTAGTTCGGCACATAAGCATCCAACGAAAGGTATATATCATCTCTCAATGTGTGGTTGGCATCTTATATAAGTTTCATCTAGAACATAGAACTTCAGTTTTCCTTCTTTTTTTTAAAGGTAAAAGGAGGCAAAGAAGCCACCCGTCCTTTATTGCTGAAACTATTTACAAAAGGAGATATTTACAAGTGGAATACATTGGCTCTCCTAAGAGGTGTACGTACCTCAAAAGAAGCCTCCTTCCTCCCTGCTTGTTGATTATTGCCAGATAACTTTAGGTTCATATACCATGATGGATACTAACACAGGCATAATTTTACATAGATTCAACTCAATTTCATTAGAAGATATAATATGTCACCATGCATGCACAAGAAAAGCTGCAGTGTTTTGGCCTCTCTGGGAATTTGTAGTCAAATAGACCAGCCTCACTTGGATGATACGTAAGTCATCCTCACAAAAACTTTACAGCGAATATGTCCTACTTATAAAATTGCGATATCACGTCCAGATTCTAAGAATTCTGGGAGTATGGCCATTGCTACTGTTTGTCATATAGTGGTCAAAAGATTCATAGTGGGAGTATGCATGCACTTCTTGGTAATCACATTAAGTTTCTTTTTCTTTCTTTTTCATTCCACTGCGGCTCAAGAGGAGAGGAAAGTATTTGCGTTACTTTTTGGTTACCAAAAGGATCATCAAAATGATGGCACACATGTACATAAAATTTTTAGAACAGGTACTACGCACCATATGTTTCTTAAGGAAAAAGCATAACCATAGGAAGGTGGAAAAAAGGCCCCTCTCTCGAATAATTTAAGGTCTATGAAGCCGGTATTAGTATAACGCTTTCAAAGTAATGGCAGAGTGCTACTGAACTCTTTTCTGGTTCGGCTTTACCTCTGTATTTTAAAAAATGATGTCCTATTTTTCCTCTTTAAAAAAAAGGAAAAAAAGAAAAAAGAAATGCATCACATGAAGATCTAAAGGTGAAAAATCTCATGGTATCACATTGCTCAAAGTCCTACAAGTGTAGCAACAAGCACTAAGAATTAGTATGAAATAGTCTACGATTTAGTTCTACAAATTAAAAGCCATGAAAGCTGGGAAAATCTTGGCAACCTGGTGATGCATCTCATTCTTATTCACAAAGCTGCACACTAATGCAATCCAGCTCCCATTTTTGTGAGAATCTTCTTTATACCTTTTTTCTTATTGTACCTTGAAGGAAATGTTCACCCAGTACTTGTAAACATTCCATGTTTTCGGTGCGCATCGGTTCAGTGTAAACCACTATGTACATTACAAATACATAAAATTATATAAAAAAAAAATTCATCCAAGTCCAAATCTTGGAACGATTAAGAAATTTGAAATTATCATGTCTTTACTCATACCAGATCACATAGATGATAAGTATGTATATTTTTTGAATTCTTACTCTTTTCTGACAAATTTGAAGGTCTATAACTAACACCGAAAACAATTCACTCTGTTATTTTGACCTTTTGATGTCCCATTGTTCGAATCGTTGTAAGGATTGAGGATTTGAAGAAAAGTTAAACAATTGGTGTGTCATGAACTTATTGTTCGGAGGTGTGCATAATCAAGTGCAAGCTCTAAACCTGTGACTCATATTTGTTGAGGCTAACATGATCCTGTTGTTTAGCCTCACTACTTCCTGGCCTTCCAATAATCAGCTGTGTCTCTACCTCCATATTTTGACGGGCCTGATCATTTGCAGATGCCTGAGTTATCAGTTGTACCGGACGTTCTGTCTTGCACTACAGATAAAGAAAAATTTCGAGTTAGTAAGGGTCTTGAGCTCCTATCATGACGCGCTGATCTACGCCAAATGAACCATGGGCACATTTCCCTTGAAGTAAGCAATTCAATGGGGGCAAATTCTGTTGTATAGGTAACTATCACAAATGACCAGGCCATGCATTGAAACCAAAAGAACTCTTTGATGTAATGATTTGATGATGGATCACAAGGATAATCTGCATTAACTGACTCTTACCTTTCCACGTAATGATGAGTTCTCTTCCAAAAGAATCCTCTCCTGATTTTGATAAGCAAAAGCAAAAGGAATTCTTTATTAATACTATTAGTCCTTGGAAAAATATAGCATTTTATGCAAGTATGAAAGAGTAAACTGGCAGGAGATAGGGTCTCCTCCTCCCTCCGTTTTTCTCAAGAAGAGTGTGAAGGTGGTAGTAGCTTACATCTTCTTTTAGCTGTGCAATTTGCTCCATTTGCATGCGATACTGAATAAAATACAAGTAGCATCTATGGTAAATAATGTTATATCGTAGGTTTAATTCAAACAAAAGAAATAATGTCATTAAAATTCACCTTTCTTTCCTTGATTTTGATTAGGCTTTGCTCCAGCTGCATCTCTAGTCCATGGACTTCGTCTAACAAACATGATCCTAAACCCTCACCCAATAGCTTCCTGCACTAAATTTTAATCTCCTAAAGTGTAACAATGTAAACTAGAAAGTAAGCTATAATTAATGTTCAAAACTTGACCTTTTAGAGGCTTCGAGATGTTCAATCTCCTTTGTCATGCTTTCAACTTCAGACTTCCGTTGCTGCAGTTCCAGCAATTCAGTGTCAGAACATAGACTTGACAAACAAATCAGGATAGCAGAATACTTGATTTTAAGTTGAAAAGTTTTCTCCTTGGTGCACTCTTAGTGATCAGAATTATATATCTCATTTACTATATACAGCAGTCCGCAGCATGCCATACAAATATACTGTAAATCTCTCCATATCCCTGTTTCTATGGGTGTATTTCAAACTGTTAATCTCATGTGAGTCAGATAATAGGATAGGTCTAATTGTTCAAGCAAAAAGTGAATCACTCCCAACCTGCATAATTCGTTCTGTTGCTCTGATGTTGATGTCGACATCTTTTGTATGCATCAAATAACGATCGATTGTCTTTTGCATGCTGAGGAATCACAAAGTGAAAAAAGAAAAAAGAAAAATAATCACTTCAAACTAGATTTGGCTGACAAAATTGGCATCAAATAGTCGTAAATAATATTCTTGGCAGAAAAAGAAATTCATTAAGCAATAAATCAAACAGCTAATTGTCCATTATTCCAGTTAAATGGACAAAATAGAGTGCTAAAATATATCATGATTTGAGTCAGCCAAGTCACAAAATTAGTATTTAAAGTTACAGAAGACAAAATAGAAACTTATAAACAAAGAACATGCTCCAATAAGTAAATTACAAATACATTAACTCATACCATCACAGATCAATATAAACAGAGATAATATGGCATAGTCATGGTTCCAATAATATACAGTGAGAATGGGCAATCAAACAATATGGTTCATACAAGAAAGCACAATTAATATAGTTTTTAAGGAAACCAGGAAGGCCAGAACCATATTAATGCACCGACAAATTCAAGATATTTTGGGGAGTAGAAGAGTTTCAACATTTTTTAGAGAACTAGTATGGATGGAAACCTGGCAAAAATCGGGTGAGGGCAAGATCGATCCTAAGTCACTGGTATCAACACCCAGTGATGTTATAAACTTTTTTGGGAATAAAATAATTTCAACATAATCATTTCGTGCTCATATGCACCCATTCTTCATGCCGAGAACTTAATAGCCACTTTATCCTGTTGTAAAGCATATATGGAAGTTGAAGCTTGGGTAGAAACAGGAAATAAATTTTAGAACTATAGTGACAAAAGCGAATATACTCATCAGGCAGTGCATGCCAACAACTACGAGGAGTGCAGAGCTCATTGGATTCTTACATAGTTTTATATAAGCAGGCGATATCTTGTATGTTTCAGGTCATAACTTACTGCATGAGAGCTTGTCATTTTTATATGCTAGCACTGATTATTGAGCCAAAATTCCCGAAGGATTTCTAGCATTTATCCTAAAGTTTTAGGGACCGTTTTCCAAAAATTCCATTTTAAACATCCATGTATCACCTTATTTTAACTTGCAGGCACTTGTTCAAATTACCAAAGTTAGAGGCTTTTGCTGAAATCAGTAGAAAATTTTGATCCATTTGTCACAGACCATAAAATGGCTTTCATTGTTGTTTGTGACTTACCTGTGTTATTCTCGTTTCTTCTGTTGCGTTGTTCTTCCCCATCTTCTTGATCCTTTAAGGAAGATATCATGCAACATGAAAGTGTCATGCTCAAAAATTTTCAACGATCAGAGTTCTTATACCATCTAAGTGATGGGCGTAGCCTTATACTTTAGGCAAATGATTAGGATGTACAAATACTTTAAATTAATGCTGTGTTTGTATCGGATATGTGTCATATACTGATACTTGCTAGATATGGATAAGATGCATTCTAGATATTTATTCTAAGTATCCTACATTTTTTGAACTTAAAAAGGACACCGAATATTTCTCAGATATGCTAAAGATACTTCATGGATACCCTTGAGGGTGAGGAGGAAGGCTATTTTAGACATTTTGATGATGGAAGCTTATTTAGAACCTGGTGATGTTAGTGTTATTATCTGGGGGGGGGGGGGGGGGTGCGCATGTGTATGTATGCATATTTGTACATGCATGCATGCATGCATATTTGTACACGTACACACGTACATACACACACACACACAGACACACATTTGGCTTATGACCAAATGGAGTTTGTAGATGTTGATGTTACAGATTGTGTATGGATTATATTGGGCTTAACCATTATGCCTAATGGATTCTATTTTACATCAGCTAGAAAATATAGTTATTCATTCTCAATACCTACTTGTATCATATATTCTTTCCAGATTTTTTATATCATTATATCTAAAAGTGTTTTATATCCAATGTGTTACCTGACATCCTTCTCCTAGAATCCATGTCATATATGTATCTGAATCATATACGCATCCCAGCACCATACATCTTTGATTCTACTATAGATCATATGATTTACAAGTGATGTTTCATTTGTATCTATTAGCAATTTTTTAATATTATTGAAACCATGACAATGAATACCAGTACGGGCACCATACTTTGCATAAATATCTCAAAAACCACTTAAACATGGAATAACTAAAAAAATATTTACTAAGCATTCATTTTAAGGTAAAACTTTAAAAATTGAAAATAAAATATGAAAATACAAAAAAAACAACAATCTTGGTATAGTACCAGGATGTAGGAACAAACACACAAAAGTTGAGCTAAGTTTCTTATTATCTTTAGCTAATTCTGGTTGCTAGATCTCTTGGTTAGTAGATACTAGCAAGTAAAATTCTAGCTATGATATATTCTTCTCTGTAGTGATTAAATTTTAATTGACAAAAATAAAATAGATTTTTATTTATATTACCAAAAATTATATTTTTTTGTTATTTGAGCTTAGTCAAGCCAAAATGAGCAAGCTAGCAAATCTCAAGTCTGGCTTTGTTTATATTTTTGGCTTTGGTTTGAAGCCCAAACTCGACTACTGTACTAATCAAATGAAACCCTATCAATTATAAGCCAAATTTTAGTCAAACATAACCTAAACAAGAAGGATTCACTCACTCACCCTTACTCATAAGAGACATGTGACTATTCAAATATAAGAAGATTTCTCTAGATTTCATCTCCAGGAAAGGTTGGAAGAGGTCTGTTAATATAATACAATCAGCTAGATCTAGTTGCTAGATGCAAGAGTAAGTGAAGGAGTGGATGCAAGTGCGGGTATGAGAGAGAAAATCTTCAAAAAATAAACAACTAGAATGAGGAAATGCTTGGAAACATGGGCAAGCTTCCTATGCAAGTATATCATCATAAGTAGCGTTTCTAGCTACTAAGAGCCAGACGCCACTCCTTGAATTCAAATGAGGACAATTCTCCTACAGGCAGAATGGCTAGTTAATTTCTAGCTAATTGAGAGCATTATATTAGAGAACAAATAGAAGATGGAAGCTTAATTGTCAAATAGCCAACTGACTGTAGGCAATGGATCTAGACTACTACTTAGGTGGTGCCTATGTGACCATGCGACCACTCAGTAAACAAACTTGATACAACATTACTTGATAATTTTTTATTTGACTCCATTAATATGAATATATCATTATAGAAAGAAGTGTGAAACCCGATGGAAATTTGCCAATGCTAGAAAAAAGTGTTGTTAACTTGTCCACCGTGCCAAATTTTGCCGACATAGCTTACAAACGTTGGAACATGACGACGCTTTAAGGTGTCAGCAAGTTAGAATGGATTTTTTGACATTTTTTTGTTAAGTGTCGTTATGTTATGACGCTTAAAAGTGTCGTCAGAAACCAATAATAAAACAACACTAATAAGTGTCGTTGGGTTCCACATATTTTCCAAATCCCTAGCCCGACGCAGCTCCTTTCCTCTCACCCCTACCACTAAGCTCCTCCTCCTCCTTCGCTGCCACTCTATCAGTTTTCTTCTCCTCCTCCTCCTTCGCTGCCACTCTATCAGTTTTCTTCTCCTGCTCCGCCTCTCTATCGGCCTCCTCCTCCTTTACCAGCTTCCTCCTCCTTCAACTCCACTCCGCATACTCCACTCCGCATACCTCCGACCTCCTCCTCGACTCCCTCCCACGGCCTTCACCTCCCTCATAGCCGGCCGCTCGGCCCCAACCGGCCACCGCCTCCAAGAATCCCCTCCCTCTTAGTAAACAAAGAACATGCTCCAATAAGTAAATTCCAAATACATTAACTCATACCATCACAGACCAATATAAACAGAGATAATATGGCATAGTCATGGTTCCAATAATATACAGTGAGAATGGGCAATCAAACAATATGGTTCATACAAGAAAGCACAATTAATATAGTTTTTAAGGAAACCAGGAAGGCCAGAACCATATTAATGCACCGAAAAATTCAAGATATTTTGGGGAGTAGAAGAGTTTCAACATTTTTTTGAGAACTAGGATGGATGGAATCCTGGCAAAAATCGGGTGAGGGCAAGATCGATCCTTGTCACTGGTATCAACACCCAATGATGTTATAAACTTTTTTGGGAATAAAATAATTTCAACATAATCATTGCGTGGTCATATGCACCCATTCTTCATGCCGAGAACTTAATAACCACTTTATCCTGTTGTAAAGCATATATAGAAGTTGAATCTTGGGTAGAAACAGGAAATAAATTTTAGAACTATAGTGACAAAAGCGAATATGCTCATCAGGCAGTGCATGCCAACAACTACGAGGAGTGCAGAGGTCATTGGATTCTTACATAGTTTTATATAAGCAGGGGATATCTTGTATGTTTCAGGTCATAACTTACTGCATGAGAGCTTGTCATTTTTATATGCTAGCACTGATTATTGAGCCAAAATTCCCGAAGGATTTCTAGGATTTATCCTAAAGTTTTTGGGACCGTTTTCCAGAATTTCCCTTTTAAACATCCATGTATCACCTTATTTTAACTTGCAGGCACTTGTTCAAATTACCAAAATTAGAGGCTTTTGCTGAAATCCGTAGAGGATTTTGATCCATTTGTCACAGACCATAAAATGGCTTTCATTGTTGTTCTGACTTACCTGTGTTATTCTCGTTTCTTCTATTGCGTTGTTCTTCCTTATCTTCTTGATCCTTTAAGGAAGATATCATGCAACATGAAAGTGTCATGCTCCAAATTTTTCAATGATCAGAGTTCTTATACCATCTAAGTGATGGGCGTAGCCTTATACTTTAGGCAAATGATTAGGATGTACAAATACTTCAAATTAATGCTGTGTTTGTATCGGATATGTGTCATATACTGATACTTGCTAGATATGAATAAGATGCATTCTAGATATTTATTCTAAGTATCCTACATTTTTTGAACTTAAAAAGGACACCGAATATTTCTCAGATATGCTAAAGAGACTTCATGGAAACCCTTGAGGGTGAGGAGGAAGGCTATTTTAGACATTTTGATGATGGAAGCTTATTTAGAACCTGGTGATGTTAGTGTTATTATTTGGGGTGTGTGTGTGCACATATGTATGTATGCATATTGGTACATGCATGCATGCATGCATGCATATTTGTACACGTACACACGTACATACACACACACACACACATTTGGCTTATGACCAAATGGAGTTTGTAGATGTTGATGTTACAGATTGTGTATGGATTATATTGGGCTTAACCATTATGCCTAATGGATTCTATTTTACATCAGCTAGAAAATATAGTTATTCATTCTCAATACCTACTTGTATCATATATTCCTTCCAGATTTTTTATATCATTATATCTAAAAATGTTTTATATCCAATGTGTTACCGACATCCAGCTCCTAGAATCCGTGTCATATATGTATCTGAATCATATACGCATCCCAGCACCATACATCTTTGATTCTACTATAGATAATATGATTTACACGTGATGTTTCATTTGCATCTATTAGCAATTTTTTAATATTATTGAAACCATGACTATGAATACCAGTACGGGCACCATACTTTGCATAAATATCTCAAAAACCACTTAAACATGGAATAACTAAAAAAATATTTACTAAGCATTCATTTTAAGGTAAAACTTTAAAAATTGAAAATAAAATATGAAAATAAAAAAAACCGCCATCTTGGTACAGTACCAGGATGTAGGAACAAACACACACAAAAGTTGAGCTAAGTTTCTTATTATCTTTAGCTAATTCTGGTTGCCAGATCTCATGGTTAGTAGATACTAGCAAGTAAAATTCTAGCTATGATATATTCTTCTTTGTAGTGATTAAATTTTAATTGAAAAAAATAAAATAGATTTTTATTTATATTACTAAAAATTATATTTTTTTGTTATTTGAGCTTAGTCAAGCCAAAATGAGCAAGCTAGCAAATCTCAAGTCTGGCTTTGTTTATATTTTTGGCTTTGGTTTGAAGCCCAAACTTGACTACTCTACTAATCAAATGAAACCCTATCAATTATAAGCCAAATTTTAGTCAAACACAACCTAATCAAGAAGGATTCACTCACTCACCCTTACTCATAAGAGACATGTGACTATTCAAATATAAGAAGATTTCTCTAGATTTTATCTCCAGGAAAGGTTGGAAGAGGTCTGTTAATATAATAGAATCAGCTAGATCTAGTTGCTAGATGCAAGAATAAGTGAAGGAGTGGATGCAAGTGCGGGTATGAGAGAGAAAATCTTCAAAAAATAAACAACTAGAATGAGGAAATGCTTGGAAACATGGGCAAGCTTCCTAAGCAAGTATATCATCATAAGTAGCGTTTCTAGCTACTAAGAGCCAGACACCACTCCTTGAATTCAAATGATGACAATTCTCCTACAGGCAGAATGGCTAGTTAATTTCTAGCTAATTGAGAGCATTATATTAGAGAACAAATAGAAGATGGAAGCTTAATTGTCAAATAGCCAATTGACTGTAGGCAATGGATCTAGACTACTACTTAGGTGGTGCCTATGTGCCCATGCGACCACTCAGTAAACAAACTTGATACAACATTACTTGATAATTCTTTATTTGACTCCATTAATATGAATATATCATTATAGAAAGAAGTGTGAAACCCGATGGAAATTTGCCAACGCTAGAAAAAAGTGTTGTTAACTTGTCCACCACGCCAAATTTTGCCGACACAGCTTACAAACGTTGGAACATGACGACGCTTTAAGGTGTCAGCAAGTTAGAACGGAGTTTTTTTGACCTTTTTTGTCAAGTGTTGTTATGTTATGACGCTTAAAAGTGTCGTCAGAAACCAATAATAAAACAACACTAATAAGTGTCGTTGGGTTCCACATATTTTCCAAATCCCTAGCCCAACCCAGCTCCTTTCCTCTCACCCCTACCACTAAGCTCCTCCTCCTCCTTCGCTACCACTCTGTTGGTTTTCTTCTCCTACTCCGCCTCTCTGCCGGCCTCCTCCTCCTTTACCAGCTTCTTCCTCCTTCAACTCCACTCCGCATACTCCACTCCGACGCATACCTCCGACCTCCGACTCGACTCCCTCCCACGACCTTCACCTCCCTCACAGCCGGCCGCTCGGCCCCAACCCGCCACCGCCTCCAAGAATCCCCTCCCTCTTAGTGCCTGTCAACCCTAAAGAATGAATTTTGATGATTACAAAACACTTGAGATGATGTTGTGTACTAATGATGTTGGCTTAATTGTGAAGTTTTATAAGTCAAGAAAAATCAGAAGAAATGAAACACTGCAAAATCATAAGTTCTTCGCAAACACTTCATTAGATATGTTCTAAAAGGAAAATGATCTTAATCTAATCCATAGAGATCAAAGATGAAGTCTAAAGTTTTCTGTTTGAAAAACTTGAGTCAACCCCTATGCAAAAAGGACAAGTTTGAGTTAACTCTAGCATGTTTTCTTCAAGTGGCACAGTCAATGAGTCGACCCTCGTATTACATTAGTCGACCCTTGTGTAGTTCAAATTAAACAAAGAGCTTTTACCGCCTCAGACAAAGTTTGAAGAGTCAACCCTTGTTCCAAATGAGTCGACCCCTGAAATTGAAGAGTCGACCCTTGTTCCAAATGAGTCGACCCCGAAATTGAAGAGTCGACCCTTGCGTTTGAAGAGTCGACCCCAGTTCAGTCAGAAAAATTACTGCATGAGTCGACCCTTGTGTTTAAAGAGGCAACTCCTGAAGAAAATGAGTCGACCCTTAAGGTTAAAGAGTCGACCCTTTGAAGTTATCACAGCAAGAGCCAACTCAATATCTTGAAGTGCCAGCCCAGGATAAACATGAGTCGATCCCTGAGTTACATGAGTCGACCCTTGTACTGCTGGGACCACAACGGAAAGCTTGCAACAACTTTTGTCTTCTTTTGTAACAGAAAAGCTTCCTATCAGAACGGAAAGAAAGGAATTCAAATCCCTCTGAAGAACTCGTCTATAAATTCAAGGAAACCTTAGAAAGGAAACAACAAAAAAAGGAAAAGATTCTATCAACAAAGAAAAGTTTCCACTAAGAAAAAGAGAAGAAAAAGCTAAACAGTTCATCATCCTCACCGGCACTCATCTGAAACTTACTCTTGTGAGAAAATCAGTCGAAGCTTCTCATTGAATCGAGAAGAGCTGCTGCTCAAGCATTGAGACATTCTTCTGCAGTCAACTTCTTCATCGGCTTCAGCTTTTATTTTTATTGATTCATTCTATATATTCTAAAGCTTTAAGTTTTCTGGTTACAGCATTCATTTATTTGGATTAACTGTTGCTGTAATAGTTTCATTCATTTGAAACTTGTAAAGATTCTTCCAAGCCTTGATTAGAAGTTGCTGAATCGGAAGTATTCAGAAAAGAAAATAGTTTCTGGTTGGTTTGTCTGAAAACCAACTGGGTTATTTGTGAGCCCGGAAAAACAAACGGTGTAAAGTTTTTAGTTGGTTTGTCTGAAAACCAACTGGGTTGTTTGTGAGCCTGGAAAACAAACGGCGATAGATTTTCGGTTAGTTGCCTGAAAAAACCAACTGGATTTTTGATTGTGAGCCCGAAAAATAATCAGGCTGTAATCTGCTGGATTATAGAGAAATCTTAAGCTAGGCTTGGGGAGTGGACGTAGGTGCTGGGAGTGCACCGAACCACTATAAACTTTGGTGTTTGTGTGTGTGGTTTATCTCTCTTCTTCTACTGCATATTTCTGATTGCTTTTCTCTTCCTATTCACTGCTTTATATGTGCAATCTTATTTCCGCTACTAAATCTGCAAGTTATTGAAAGATAACAATAATTTACACTCTTCACACTTTTAATTTTAAAAGACCCAATTCACCCCCCTCTTGGGCTGCACCTCTGGGCAACAAGTGGTATCAGAGCCTGGTACTCACAGCAACTTTTTGATCTAACAATCAAGAGTTAAAGATCATGGCAGCCACCATGGGATCCTCAATTGCCGAAGGGCAATCTACCAACAGACCACCTATTTTCAATGGTACAAACTTTACTTATTGGAAAGCTCGTATGCGTATTTTATTCAAGCACTTGACTATGATTTATGGACTGTTATTGTCAATGGACCTCACACACCAACTAAGATTATAGATGGCATCACCTTATTCAAACCTGAGATTGAATGGGATGACCATGATAAAAGAATGGCTCAGCTGAATGCAAAAGCCATGAATATTCTTTACTGTTCTTTAGATACAAATAAGTTTAATCATATATCTATTTGCATGACTGCTAAAGAAATCTGGGATAGGCTGGAAGCACTAACCAGGTCAAAGATTCTAAAATCAGTATGCTAGTGCATAAATATGAATTATTTAAAATGAAAAACAGTGAGTCTATAACTGAAATGTTTACTACATTCACTGATATTATAAATGGCTTAAAAAGCCTTGATAGATCTTACTCTAACAGTGATCTTGTTCGAAAAAATTTTAGGTCTCTTCCTAGCTAGAACAGAGGATCGCGATCGCGATCCTTTGCTGCACCTTCTAGGGCATAACGGGGGCGGGATCCGTGGTGGCCACTTAAATGGCCACCAAACCTGCCCAACCACCGCTAAAATCGCGGTGGTGAACGAGCAGAGCTGTTCGTAAGCCTCCTCTGTAAAACTTTTCTCTCCCTTTGCCATTGACCCACATCTGAGCTCCACTAAGCACTTCCCTTCCTTCTCCACCCTGCTCCTCTGCCTCTCTGACTCCTCCCCTCCTCCACTGCTAGGGTTTGGAGCTAGCATTGGTGCCGCCGGAGAGAGTAGCCGCAACTTCTTCCCGGAGCAAGGTAAACCCTAACCCTTGTTTTCTTCTACCTCATGATAACAAAATAAAAGAAAAGAAGAGGGAAGAACCCTGCGGCAGCTGCAGGCCCTCGGCCGCGGGCACCGTGGGTCTTCGTCTACGGTCACCGCAGATCTAGCAAGGGGATGCTAGAAGAAGAAGAAAAGGAAGAAGAAAGAAGAAAAAGGAAGAAGAAAAAGAAGAAGAGGAAAAAAAAAGGGGGGGAAGACTTACTGGTGGACGATCCATAGCCGCCGCCACTGCCCCCGAGAGCGGCGTGGCCGCAAACGTTGGCTGCCTGCGCGACCGCGGAAGCTGTGGGTGTCGGCCACGGGCGCAGGCCGCGAGCTTCGGCCGCAGGTGCCACAGGCCCGGCCGCAAGTGCGGCCAGGGCCCGATCCCTCTTGTGTGGGGGATCTCCCCTTTCCTTCCTTCAAAGGAGGAGATAAGAGGGAGGGGGGAGGGTTGAGAAGAAGATGAGAAGAAGAAGGGGAGAGCTGAGAGAAGAGAAGGTGAATCGAGAAAGGAAGAAGAAGAGAAAAAAAAAAGAAGAAGGGAAGAAGCAGGGAAAGGAGAAGAAGCAGGGAAGAGAAAAGAAGAGGAGAGAGAGATGAAGAGAAGAATCGAGAAAGAGGGCTGAGAAGAAGGTTCTGGTGAAGGAAAGAAGAAAAAGAAAGGAAGGAGAAGAAAAGAAGAAAAAAAGGGAAAAGAAGAAAAAGAGAGGAAAAAAAGGGAAAAAGAAAAAAAAGAAAAAAAATACATAAATAAATAAATATAATAAAATAAAATAAATAGAAAAGTAGAGAAAAGCAAATAATTGATTTTATATGATCTTGATAGGTACAGTGGAGTTGCCCAACTGAATCTAGAAATTTTTTTGACAAACAAAAGTAAATAACCCTGGCACAAATCTTATTGATTTCAAATTGGTGTTTAATTGTAAGTATGAATTAGAGAAATATATATTTGTTATGATGCATTTTCTCGAAAGTAAGATCAAGCATATGATTGCATGTGATTCATGAATTTGATCAAATGCATCCTTTATGAATATTTAATTGGTATGAATTATGGTTATGATAAATTGCATGGAAATGATATTTGTGGTATAATTATGTATTTTAAAACTTTACGATACTATTTGTCATTTTCCAACCTATTATGAAGGTATGATTTATGAAAAAATATAATGAATTATGAACTCTCAGATTACTATGCACGGTCCTCGCCAGCAGGTTATAATAGCTCGGCCAATGGCCCTACCAATGGATAATAATAGTTGGCAAAAATTACGGCCTTGTCACCTACCATCTGAGAGCATGATTTTTAAAGCATGAAATAATGGCAAATTTTACATTGCATCTCCATATTTATGAACTTTCATGATTGAGCATGCATTGCTTTATGACTTATTTTGGATATATTGGCTATAAAATGCTTACTTTGTTATAACTGTTAATTTCCTTAAATAATACATAGGCATGTGAAATATTATGCTTGATCTGGTAAGATGGTGCATGGTTACTTACTGAGCCGCATAGCTTATATATCCTCTTTCTATTATTTTTTATTTATTCCATATAACTAAGTCTACTAGGAGCGGAAAAGAGTACATGAAAATGGAGATGAAGCATAGTTACAGAAATTCATAGAAGTAGCTATGTTAATAAGTTTGGGTTGTAACATTACAAACTCAAGTATATGATTTTAGAAGCTCTGTACCTACTTTCTTATGATTAGTAACTAAATTTGATCAGACTTTATCTTGTTTCATAAAAGAATACTGTTATCACGGGCTTCGTGTTATTGTGGACAGCAACCTACAATATCACAGCCGTGTCATGACCTAGATCTAGGGCACGAAAAAAAAATCATGTCCAAATCCGATCGTGACACCATGGGCCGGATTTGCTCTAACATCATCTGTAACAACCCAAGACCTCACCGAAAAGACTAGCCGCAAGGTATTATTTGGGTTCTTCGGCCTTGTATAAATACTTGAAGATCTATCTAGTGCATAGCTGATGTATGACTAAATACACACTAAAATGGATCCTTACAAAAACAATATGGGATGGACAAAAATTATGAAAAGGTAACGAAGAAAGATATCTCTTATGTCTCATATAATGAAAGTGTTAATATCTTTTGGTATATATTTCACACAAAAATAACATTTGATACATAGATATTTAATCTACTTATTGTTCTAATAGAAAATAAAAAAGAAAATCAACTCCAATTGCAAGGAAAAGAAATCATTAATTGAAAAACAAACCTGCTCATGATGTTATGGACATACCAAATTTAGCTAAATGATGAAATACCTTTGGACAATTTAGAGAAAAAGATGTTATGCATCTTTGATAAAATAAGCTAGTGACTTACACGAGCATACCATTTTGTTTATGAAAAGGAAAGAGTGTAGCATTTGCTCACATACTTACTAAGATTAAAAGTGCAATATTTTGTTACCACATCAAACAGACATTGGCATTTAAGCATCTTTGCATTTCATTTGTGACATTGAAGAAGCATGGTGGCAACTTAAGCATTACAACACAACTTTGATCATCTTTATAAATCATATGTCTAACAACAAACATCATTCATTCAAGTGGAACACACTGAGAGCAAATGAACCATAAATGTTTTTTCATGACGATTCCTATGTTATTGTCCAAACATTCTCATACGTTGCTGCTATATGCTGACAATTTGAGTCAAACAGCTCAAGACATACTTCTTTAAAGAAGAAATCTCTTTCAGTTTCTAAATGCTTTGAACCCTATACTAAGAAATATAGTTTTTAGATTCAGACCATATATCGCACCTTTCAAGATGATAAACTAACATTCAGTTAAGTTTCTATGCTTGTAAAATAGTAGAACTTCATTGAAGCTCTGAACAAGCTTCACTTCACAACACTTTGCTGTTGAAAATAACAAGAAAATGAGTTTAAATGGAATTGCAGTATACATGTTTGTTCTGACATAATGGTGGCTATGTTTATGTGTTTGTTGTCTATCAAAGTAGTCCATGGAAAGAACTTGATGGAAATGTGTTATGTGACAAAGCAAAACATTAGTCAAATCACATTTAATTGCTTACCATAACCAATGCACACATTTCACTTCAGATAATAAAACTAATTGATAAGAAAAGCAAATGTATAATTTTTTGTGCGTAACAATAAAACAAAAGATATAGATTTTATAGTACAAAACGATAAGAGCAGAAAAAACTCTTGATGCCAAGCTATTGACAAACATGTTTGCGACTAGGTAAACATGGTTCAGCAAGCAATGTAAACACCCCAGAATTTGTATCTATATCTTGATTCAAGAGTTCACACACAAATGAAAGGAGCAAGCCGACACATCAAATTAAATAACCTGCAAAATCATAATCACCAAGACACAACTTGAGGAGAAACTTTAAAGCTTCATGGCATGCTCTCCAAGAAAAAGTGTCTTAATTATTAGCAACCGAGACTCGACAATGATGACTAACAATCGGGCTGGACATTTTGTTAGGATTAGCTAGCTACTTCAATTCCTATGCAATTAAAAATAGTTGATATTGTTGGTTCTATTTTCCTCTCTCTAAAAGTCTAAGCCCGTCTTCTTTCGAATATACAGCTGCAAACCCAAATAAATGGAAGCACCGTAGATATATAAACACATGAAATGCGATAACAACTCCTAACTGGTGTAAGAATCTTCCACTGCCTTGTATAATACCCACTAATCTTCTCATCTCTTTCTTGTAAGACAAGAATAATGGTCATCGTTTTCTTTGTCCAGATAAATCTCTCCACACTTGCACAAGAGTGCACCGTCTTTCCAATTTGCTGTCTTCGACAGTGACTCAGTACATAGTACATACCCTCCAATAAAAATGTCTTCTTGTCTCCAAAAAATCTCCCATCACAACCCGTTGCTTCCTTTCTCTATTCCTGGCCCCTCTCTGCGATCCAGCACACATTCATCCCCCCAAAGGACAAAGAGTCCAAACCCGTACAAAAATAATTAAAGAAATAATGCTTTTTTTTTCCTCTAACGATAGTCCTTTTTTTAAATGAAAAACGAGAAAAAAAACCACTTATTATGTAGAAAAAAGAACCACCAACATGAACCTGGACGAAGAGAAAAAGATGATCAAAGATTTAATGCACACACAAACAAGAAACATCCATGGACCTATACACACCCGTCCCAAGATCTGAAGCAAGGTCCAAAGGACAACATGGCAAACCCCTCCCACACGGTACTATTACAGCCAAAGCAGTACGACACCAAAGAACAAACCTTTCGGTTCATCAACCCCAAGAAATCACATCACACACGCACAGAACGGCAAAGAGATAGAGAGAGGACCTGCTGGAGCTGGAAAACTCGTAGAGTTTTCCTCTAGGGGAGAAGACGATGAGCGCCACCTCGGCGTCGCAGAGGACGGAGAGCTCGAAGGCCTTCTTTAGGAGACCATTCCGGCGCTTGGAGAACGTCACCTGCCGGCTGGTCGCGTTCTCGATCCGTCTCACCTCCGTCTTCCCCCGAACCATGATGATCTCCAGCTAATTATTCCACCGTTATTCCCTCTTCTTCCCAAAGATTGGAAGGATTAGAAGAGGAAGGAAGAATAAAACTTGAATTAAACGAGAAAACGAAGAACAGTAGAGGGAGAATAAACCGAGAAAGTTACCAGCAATGGAAAAGGATAGGGGACACCTGGGGCTAAAAAATGAGCCCAGGGAAACAAAAATAGCACAAATAGATCCTTCTGAAGGCCCTCCTTTTCTTTCTTTATTTGTCTCCACGAGGAAAGGCCCCAATAAAGAGGCGACCAACCCCGTTTCCGACTAAAGCAAACCAAACTTCCACGCCCGGTGACGGAAGACGTGAATTACATTCTCCATGATTGACGTGGCAGCATGTGGTAGGTTTCAGAGGCGTACGTCAGAGGGGACGGTGTTGGGTGTTCGGCAAGAGGCAGCTGATGCGGCCACCTGCGGTCCCCTGTTCCGGCGACGGACGTACGAGTCGCCGGTGGAATGGCGATACGTGGCAGTAGGGAGGTCGTCGCGGGGGTAGGGGGCGGACCGAGTCACGTGCCTCGCCTCTTTCAGGACCTCGTCGGGCCCCATCTTGTTTCTCTGAACGCACCCAAAGTTATACACACCGACCTCACTTTTCTCGATCGGTGGGTCCCGCTGCTCCTCTTGGGTGTGGACTTGAGTGGGGTTATTAAATCTTTCGGAAATTTGCCGTGGGAGGGAAGGCGAGAGGGGTGAAGCCGAGCTCCCATTGGCCAAAGAGCTCGTGATTCTCGTCCGGCAGTTTTCCCTCCCATTCCTTTTTGAGTAATTATTAAATGCACCAGGTTTGGGGATGCACCCACACCCAAATTTGTCGGTTCGGGCATAGATGGCTATTTTAGAGTGATCACTAATCCTGACTGTTAGTAGTGCAATTATACCAAAAAATTATACTAAAATATTTAGCAATGTTTTTATTAACGGAGAACAGAGACAAATGTGGTTCTTTAAAAAAACAAACGAGGCATCTTTGGAATCCCATGAGATGGGGCCCACATGATATGTGAGTGACAGAGCCGGCCTTGGGGCCCACTCTCTTTAAAGAAGTCCATGAATTTGGGCTATCGTTTTCCTTTTTCATTCACCGTTTGCTATTTGTTTCCTTTTTCAGGACACGTTGTAGCCTGTAGGCTTCCACAGCGGTAGATCTCTCTCTCTCTCTCTCTCTCTCCGCACGATGCACGAAATCATTGCCGTTTTGGACGCGGGCTGAAGCAAAATCCTGGACCGCCACAAGGTCGACGACAGGGGAAGTTTCCCCAAAGAAAAATGCCACTGCTAAGCCCACGTTTTAAAGGTTCCTTAGATTTATTAATCCTTATAACAAACGTCTTAATTCTCTAGTGCATTTTATTAGGCAAGGAATCCAGTACCACCTACTCTTTCTTTAGGAGACTTCACAGTGACCTATATCAATTCATAGATCAAGCGTATGAAGACTCCTTTACTCCTGAAAGATGAAATAATGTACGTGTGAACAAAATATAAAAGGTGAAATGCGATTAGCAGCACGAACACGAATGAACGCACAAGACAAGACTAGTGGGACAAAAATTTCTCTTCATTTTAAGCCTTTGGCATGCTTATCTTCCACCAATTACATACGAAATGGGAGGCCATGACAGCCTTAATTAATATGCTGTTATTAAAATTACTCATCCTAATAGGATGGATGCAGCTGTTTGCGTGTCATAGTCTATCAAAATGCTGTGATGAATCATGATTTCTTGATCAACATATATCCACTGGTATGTCTGTTTTGATTCCACGTCAGCCCTGAAACCTGCCGTTTCAAGGAGTAATCTAGCCTTGGAACTGTTTTTTGAACAAGTAATGTTTCTTTGAGGGATCCTTTGATTGTGCTTCCCTGTGCTGCCAATAAGAAGCTCAGTTAAAATCAAAAAAAATAGCAGGTGTGGCCGGGAACTAGGGGGGAGATCGAGGATAAGAAACCATAGAAATGATACGTGACCAAGGGGAACGGAAGGAATTGCTTAAAGGCGTAAAGAAAATTTATACTTGCACTCCATGCACACCATCACCAAGTTGCTCCATAGAGAGCACTAATTGATGTTGCAGAGCATCGATTTATCTGGAGGGGCGTACCATCTTGATCTTCTTCCAACTGCTCTAGACCCACTGCATCATCCCCTGTACTCAGCATCGTTCATAATCACAAAAATCACCATCGAGTTTTCTGAATCCATAAGAAACAACATGTGGCAAGCCAATCAGTAACAAAAGCAGTGAGAACAACAAACTTTGCTTAGTAGGTCAAAGTTGCACATCAAGAATGGGATAGCTAAGATCAGCTCCTGAATCACGCGGCGGCAAGCTGGTGATTATCTGAAAGTAGCACAAGTCTTCTTTAGTCGCATTATATAATTGATCCTAAGTTATAATACATGACATGCAAGAACTGAAGTCAAATATGGAAGGAACAAGCCATGTCCAAACATATTATGTAACAGACGTGAAAAGGAATATTACAGTAGCCATTTTACAGAATAAGAGCCATTGCACACAGTGACCTCAAAATTAAGAGCCCGTGCGAAAACGAGGACAAAAGAACAAAGAATTATGGCCAAAATATGGTGTAGACCAGTAACAACATTAACCATGCTTTCAGCAGTATATATCAAAGCATGTGCATGTATCAGTATACTGACAGATTATTGGCTGCAATTTTTTTTCCCCATTGAAAGGAACCAGTGGTTGGAGGGAAGGTGCCAAAGTCAACAAGAGCAAGATGTGGCCTAGCCGACCTCGGCCAGATCTCTCTACTGCTACAACCTGCAGCAATCTCCTCTGGAGTCTACAACGACGATCCACCCCGGCCAAGTTTGGGGCGCCCTATGTGACAACGCGCCCCGGCCCGAACTCGAGGCACCCTACTGAGCAGACCTCAAAGTTAAGGAGGCTAGGCCAATCTCAGAACCCGCCAAGCCGACCTCACCGAATATTTGTCATGGCCCCCATGTCGGCCCGACCTCAGCGCCCTGCCATGCGGGCAAAGCTGACCTCGACCCCCACCAAAGGCCGAGCTAATCTCGCCCAGTATGCGTCGCGGCCATGCCCTGCGACAACCTCACCGCACCATGCTTCGCTTGATGGCCACGCCCAGACACGTCAATAAAGGACTTTGCCTTGCCACTCCAGCTAGCCATGCCTGCTGACAAGAGCCATACCCTGCGGCACGCACTGGCGCCATACCGCACGTAGGAACATCTCAAACCATGTGCCTCAAGCAAGCCGTGGCCGCACCCACCTGGCCAGTACCATCTCCTCCTATGATGAGGACGGGTCATATCTCCACCACCTGGGCACCTCCACGGGGACTATAAATAGCCCCATCAGGTAATGCCTAAGAACTTTTTGGCCAACAAAAACTCTACGCTAACTTAAGCATCGGAGGGCCCTCATCGGAATCACCGATGAGGCTTTGTGCAGGTACGCCGGCGCACGAGAGGTGGCGTCCTTTCTCCGTCTTGACTGGCAGCTCCCCCGACTCCTCCGGCTTGGTCACCCTCGGGCCAAATTTGAACCACAACATCTCGCGCTCAAGGAAGAGCCCGAGTCGTAATCATGAGGCAAAAGAGTCTCGGAGCTTCAAATACATCGAGGAGCCAGACACCAACTCTCGGCAACTCGCTTCAAAGTCCACCCCCTGCAGCACCTGCATCGGTGGACCAAACTTCTCAGGTCCAGCCAGAGCAGTTTAATCTGCTCATCCAACAAGTCCAAACATTCACTGCGGCCATTCAAGGTCTGCAGTAGGCAATAACCCAATCTACACCTCCTCTTCGCGGGCACGAGCCCTCAGGACGGTGCTCGCAACATCACTCCCCTGCCACGCGGTATATACTGGCCGACGAAAGGGAGTACGATCGACCAAGGAGTAGATCTCCCCGGCTTGAGAGAAATCTTCCTCGGCCCAAGAGCCCGGCTCGCCCGAGGTCTCTCCTCCAGAAATTCGGAAAATACACTCCCCTCACCTCCACCCGAGCTGAGATCCTCGTGGAGATTGAGGGTCAGGCTTACCTCCGATCACCATCGAGGATGTGACCGTCAAAGTCGTGGAAGTGCTCGAACAAATATTGTCGCTTCCACAAAGATTACGGCCATGATACGGAGGACTGCTACCAGCTCCATGATGAGATCGAAGCGCTTATCCGCTGAGATCTGTTGGGTCAGTTTGTCCGTGCTCAAGCCAACCAGAGGGAGCTCGAGGAACAGAGTCCAGAGCTGCGCGAGGGGCAGGACAACCGCCCCATCGCAGGCACCATCAACGTCGTAGCCATGTATCCTACATATTGGCGGCTCCTTGACCTCAAAGGGCAGTGGCGAAGGCCTCATCCCCACCAACCCGGGTCTAGCGGCCCGGGGATCACAAGCTGCCATTCCTGGACGGAACTTTAGCTCCTCCAGGTTGGAACTCTGATCTTAAAAATATATTATCAATGAAAATTGTCTTTTGGGCCTTTTTTAAAAATGTCTCTGAAATGCCTTAATGGATTCAACACGATTCGGTTGTTTCCACGGCATGGCCCACAACTACAACAAATGACGCGCCCCAACCCGAGCTTGGGGCGCCAAATATCTTCGACAACGCGCCCCGACCCAAGCGCGGGGCACCAAATATTCTCAACGACGCACCCCGACCCGAGCTCGAAGCGTCCAGCATTGTATCGATCGCGAGCCAAAGAGCTTCCGCAACCGCAGGAGTATTCGACGATATTTCGACGACATTCAACACCATTTCGACAATATTCGAAGATATTCGATGCTATTTCAATATCATTCGACGACATTCAATGCCATTCGACGATATACGACGACCCCATCAACCGCAAACACCCTAATCTGAGTGGGAGCGCCTTACAGAGTCAACTAAAAGCCGAAGAGGCCCATCAACCGCAGTCGTCCTGATCTGAGTGGGGGCGCCCTACAGAGTCAACTAAAAGCCGAAGAGGCCGCATCAACCACAGGCGCCCTGATCTGAGTGGGGGCGCCTTACAAAGTCAATTGAGCCGAAGAGGCCCTCTACGATGACTCGCCCCGACCCGAGCTCAGGGCGCTAAGTATTCTTCGACGACGCGCCCCAACCCGAGTTCGGGGTGCCCTACGTTGTGTCGATCGTGAGCCAAAGAGCTCCTGCGACCGCAGGCATTAGGAGCAGAAGAGGCCCTCTACGCCGAGGCCCTCTACGCCGACGCGCCCCGACCCGAGCTCGGGGCGCCAAGTATTCTCGACGACGCGCCCCGACCCGAGCTCGAGGTGCCAAGTATTCTCGACGATGTGCCCCGATCTGAGCTCGGGGCGTCAAGTATTCTTCAACGACGCACCCCGACCCGAGTTCAGAACGTCCTGCGTTGTGTCGATCGCAAGCCAAAGAACTTCCGCGACCTCAGGCATTAAGAGCCGAAGAGGCCCTCTACGACGACACGCCCCAACCCAAGCTCGGGGCGCCAAGTATTCTCGATGACAAGTATTCTTGATGACGCACCCCAACCCGAGCTCGGGGCGCCAAGTATTCTTCGACGATGCGCCCCGATCCGAGTTCGGGGTGCCCTGCGTTGTGTCGATCGCGAGCCAAAGAGCTCCCGCGACCGCATGCATTAAGAGCCGAAGAGGCCCTCTACGATGACGCGCCCCGACCCGAGCTCGAGGCGCCAAGTATTTTCGACGACGCGCCTCGATCCGAAATCAGGACGCCAAGTATTCTTCGACGATGCGCCCCAACCCGAGTTTGGGGCGCCCTGCATTGTGTCGATCGCGAGCCAAATAGTTCCCGTGACCGCAGGCATTAAGAGCTGAAGAGGCCCTCTGCGACAACGCGCCCCGGCCCGAGCTTGGAGCGCCAAGTATTCTTGACGATGCGCCTCGACCTGAGCTCGGGGTACAAAGTAATCTCGACAACGCGTTCTGACCCAAGCTCGGGGCGCCAAGTATTCTTCGATGATGCGCCCCGACCCGGGCTCGGGGCACCAAGTATTCTTCGACGACGTGCCCCGATCCGAGTTCGAGGCGCCCTGCGTTGTGTCGATCGCGAGCCAAAGAGCTCCCGTGATCGCAGGCATTAAGAGTTGAAGAGGCCCTCTACGACGATGCACCCCAACTCGAGCTCGAAGCCCAAGTATTCTTCAATGGCGTGCCCCGACCCGAGCTCAGGGCGCCAAGTATTCTTCAACGACGCTTCCTGGGCTCGAGGCGCCAAGTATTCTCGATGATGCGCCCTGACCCGAGCTCAGGGCACCAAGTATTCTTCGACGACGCGCCCTGACCTCGGGTCGAGGCACTCTGCATTATGTCAATCGCGAGCCAAAGAGTTTCCGCGACCGCATGCATTAAAAGCCGAAGAGGCCCTCTACAATGACACGCCCCGACCCGAGCTCGGGCGCCAAGTATTCTGGATGACGCACCCCGACCCGAGCTCGGAAAACAAAGTATTCTCGATGACGTGCCCCGACCCGAGCTCGAGGCGCCAAGTATTCTTCGACGATGTGTCCCGACCCGAGCTTGGGGCGCCAAGTATTCTTCGACGACGCGCACTGACCCGAGTTCGAGGTGCCTGCGTTGTGTCAATCACGAGCCAAAGAGCTCCCATGACCGCAGGCATTAAGAGCCGAAGAGGCCCTCTACAACGAAGCACTCCGACCCGAGCTCGGAGCGCCAAGTATTCTCAACGACGCGCCTCGAGCCGAGCTCGGAGAGCCAAGTATTCTCGACGATGCACCCCGATCCGAGCTTGGGGCGCCAAGTATTCTTCGACGACGCGCCCTGACACGAGTTCGGGGCACCCTGCGTTGTGTCGATCGCAAGCCAAAGATCTCTCGCGATCGCAGGCATTAAAAACCAAAGAGGCTCTCTACGATGACGCACTCCGACCCGAGCTTGGGGCGCCAAGTATTCTCGACAACGCGCCCCGACCCGAGCTCGAGGTGCCAAGTATTCTTTGACGACGCGCCCCGACCCGAGTTTGGGGTCCCCTGCATTGTACCGATCGCGAGCCAAAAAGCTCCCGTGACCGCAAGCATTAATAGCCGAAGAGGCCCATGGACCGGAGGCGCCCCGATCTGAGTGGGGGCACCCTGTAGTCTCAATTAAGAGCCGAAGAGGCCCCATCGACCGTAGGAAAGGACGTTCCGAGCCCAAACTCGGGCACCCTGCTGCGACGACGGCGAGTCAATAAGACTCCCTCAACCTCAAGAAAAATATTTGAGGACGATCCAACCTTGGTTCGAGCGCCCAAGTTAAAGTCTACAGAAACCTATGAAGCCGAAAAGCATTAAAGCTTACAACGACCTTCTATCTAAAAGACGCCCTAGTAAGCTACAGTTTGAAAGCTGAAGCGGGGCCCCGAGCTCAGTCTTTGTGCAAAGGTCTGAAGCAGGCCTGGTGCCCGACCTAGGCGCCTAAAGTTCGTCAGCGGACAAGCTTGGGAGCAGCGAGCTCTTCGCCAACCTTGCAAAGCTTGCTTAAGCTGGGAGTGAAGGTCGAGCATGGTGACTTGGCCAAAAGTTACCTGGCAGCATGAAAGCCAAGCCAGCACCAGCGACATGCAGTTCGGACTCTATTAGCCGAACACAGAGACTCAATGCAAGGCAAAAAGCAAAATGAGTTCAAATTTCAACGATACAAAGTGTCAAAAACGTACATTTCATTAATGATAAAAGGCCAAAGGTCGAGTACAAAAGAAGCCGACCCTGAGGTCGGACTGAATACAGAAATGGTCAATTACAAAAAAGGCCTGACTGGCCGACCTTACAAAAATGGAAAGAAGAAAAATGAGTACAAGGGGCAAAGCTCAGGTGGCTTGCTTAGCCTCGGGCCTGACTTCGGGAGCGGTTTCATCCCCGACAGCGACTTCGGGAATGGCTTCAGTCCCGACCTCAGTAGCAGCCCCCACGGCATCCTTATCCGCCACACCGGTGACGAGCTTGCACGCCTCAACGGGCTCGCTCACTTCAGTCACAATCGTCGCCTCTGTAGCTCCAGACAGACATGGACGAAGGTCGCTGAAGTCGACCTCGGGGCAAAGCCTCTGAGCCTGATCACGACAGTTTTCAAAGTCCCGAATCATGGCGTCTGAGCCTCCTCCGCCAGCTCGTCCATGTATTCTTCGGATTGGGGGAAGTTCTAGACCGCCTCCCATGCCTGCTCCTCTGACCACCTCCCAAGCTATTCGGCCTTCAGCCTCAAAACTTCGGCTTCGTGCCTTTGGCCACCCAGCGCATTTTCAAGCTCGGAGATGCGGCTTTCGACAGCCGAACGAGTTCAAGCGAGTTCGACCTCCATCTCCTGAATTTGGGCAAGTCTGGCTTCGATCAGAGCTTTGACCACCCTTGTTTTCTTCTCGGCCTATTGCTACCGCTGCTCAGCAGCTGCCGCCTTCTGCTCGGCCTTCTATTGCTACTGCTCAGCAGCCGCAGCTCGGACCTGGTCTTCCTTCCCTCGCCGCTCTGCGACCTCCACTTTCGACCGAAGCTCCCTTACCCGCTCCCGAAAGTTGGACGCGGCATTCACCAACATATCGACTAAGTGGAGAGACTGGCACAAGAAATAAAAGGTCAACCGAGGTCGAGCACTCTGAAAGATGCACAAACCAAGTAATAACACTCACTATGATGCCGATAGAGTAGGCTTCGTCGATGACCCCTCAGAATCCCAGCTGCTCCAATTGGGCTTGGTCGCCCAGAAGCATGGTGCAGCGAACGAGCTCACGAGCAACCTCGCTAGACTCGAGGGCTCTGTAGTCTTCAAAAAGTCGGCGTCCGGGTTGGAATGGCTTCCTCCCGAGCTCGAAGAGAGCAAGATCGACCCCAGAAGGGGTCGGGACCTCAGATGAAGACAGGACCCCGAGCTCGCTCCCTGGATCAGGACCCGATCGGCGCTGGCGGACGACCTTGCGGGCCTTCCGAGCTCCATCAGCAGGCACTGCAGTCGCCTGTTCAATCAAGCCCCCTTTGCAGTTGTTGGGGGTAGTTTGGCTTCGGCCGGTAGGGCCTGTTCGGGACTAGGCCGAGCGGGCTCAGTGACAACAACTTAAGCGGGCTCATCCCGCGTGGCGTCGGAGGATGAGGCAGTCCTCTCGGCTTCTTCGACCCTCCCTCAGGCAAAGCTCCATCCGAGGCGGCCGCCCTTTTATGGTACCTGGCCATTAAAGTCTCAGAATTGAAAATCATCCCCGAAATTTTTGACAATAGAAGACTTAGTCCAGATCCAGCATGAAAAAGAAAAAAAAAAGAAAAATGACTGCACCGCTGGTGCGGACACCAGTGCCAGGTCAGCCATCACTCGGGTCGATGGTCGTTTCAAGAGGATGATCCAGCCAGCGTGATTTTATTCTAGGATTAATTTTTATGGCTTATTAGGGTATTTTGTTATTTGACAGCCTTTAAGGCTTATTTTGATATTTCGTTAGTTTGAGGATCTTTTGTGAGACCAGTTTCTTTTAGGTGCTTATTTGCATATTGTCATTTTAGGATTTTTATAAGATTGTTTTATTTATAGGGATCTTTTTGTTATCTTGTGACTCTATATATATGGGGTCTAGGTTCTTGTTTAAATTTTTGATGAACGATGAATGAAAATTAGCCTCCTTTTCTTTTTCTTCCTCCTCCCTTCTCTTCTTCTTCCTCCTCCTTCCTCCTCTTCTTCCTCTTCTCTTCTTCCTCTCCTCTCCTTCTCTCTTTCTCCCTCTTTTTCCTGTTGTCCTGCATCAACTTTAGTATCAGAGCACCCGGTTTTGCCTCTGTTGCCAAAACCTTTTTCTTTTCTGGGCTGTTATGGGTCGGACTACGAAAAAACCCTTATGTTGCCTCCTCCCTCTCCATCAGATCTCACACCAGAAAAAGAGGAACAGCTCCTTCGTTGGTTGGCCCTTCCCCATCGCCGCGCCCACACCCACCGCCGCCACTGTCCCTCAACCCCGCCACACCGCCGGCGTCTACCGACTCTTCGCTGTGCCGCCACCTTCCCTTCCAGCTGGGAAGTGCCCCCCCTCCCCCCCCCGTCTTCCTGTCTAAGTGGAAAAAAAAACCGAGTGACCCGACGCCACACCACCGTCCTGCGCTGCTGCCACTATCACCCGAAACCGATGAGAAGCACCGCTCCACATCCGGGCACCCCTTGACCGTGGCCGTTTCATCGTCGTCCGAGACCCGCGTCCGGCTGTTATCACGCTCTGTGATCCACGAAAACAGGTAGCAACTTTTCCCTCAATGCCCCACGAAGGAGCCGGATCAGAGGCGGGCTACCAGAGCGAATTCCCCGCTAACCCGAATCTGGACGGGCTAAAAAAACAGCGCACGTGACTGCACGTGCTTGTTGAAAAAAAAAGAAAAAAAATTAGAAAAGAAAATAAAATAAAATAAAAAAGAAGAAAAAAAAGAAAAAGAAAAAAAAGAAAGAAAGAAAAAGAAAGAAAAAGAGAGAAAAAAAGGAAAATACCTATCATCTTCTTCATCCGTCGCTGCATCCGCTGTGCCGCCAGCGCCGCTCCACCGTCGCCGCGCCCGCCGTGCCCCCTTCGTCTCCCCGCAGCACCACTCCACCTTCATCTGCGGCTGCCATTGTCCGCCACCCGCCACCCCCTCGCAGACCCGCCCTCTCCACCGCGTGGTGAAGCCCCGCCGCCACCGAGCCCCGCCACTTCTCCACTCTTCGGTCCCCTGACCCAAGTCACCCACCCCTTGTCCGTCAAGCCACAGCCACCTCACACCAGCCTAGTCCACCAAACCCCATACGACCTTCCCTTCTTGCCAAGCCATTGTCATCAAACCCACCATCCTTCGTCTCGCCAATTCCACCAACGTCAAGCTCCACCGCAGCGCCGCCACTGAGTTCACCGTTTCCCCATCCCCTCGTAGGCCTATTCCCCTTCCGCCGCACCCCACCCTCCCTACATCCTCTCCGATAACCCCCGCCCCATAAGCTCCAAACCCACTTCACCTCCTTACGTCTTCCCCTCTCTCTTACGAAACCAGAGGGATTCGTCCCCCTTTTCCCCGCCTCTTTTCCCTCTTTGGTGGGCCCTCTAGTCCGCGGGCCTTTCGGACCCAGCTACACCCCAGCCGCCCAGCCCCTCTTCCACGGGCCCTCCTTTCAGGCCCGCCCCCATGCACCACAACCCCACCCTCTATTCAAACAAGCCGCCATCGCCAGGCCTACCAAATTGCTTTGCTCAGGCTCGCTGAGTTGCTAAGATCAGCCCCGATTGGAGCCGTTTGACGAGCCTACTTGCTGCACAGCGCTTCTAGTTGTCGTCCAACCCAGGTCAAATTTCTCTATTACTGAAAACTCTATTTATTTATCTAAATTTAGAATCAATTAACTCTTAAGTGCTCTATTGATATTGCTTTCTGAAAAATTCAACACACCCACTCCAGACAACACCAAAACCCTAGTAGTGGCCTATCTTTGCTATTAATTGTAGGGTACCAAATCTTCGAGAGTCGTTGAGGCTCTATGCAACCCTGCAACACACTGAAAAGTAGTACTATTTGACTGCAACTACTTACCTGGATTTATTATATAATTCTAAGCTGATTTCAATTGCTACGAGCTAGCTTTCATTTATATTGAGCATATATGTTGCATTCTAGACATTATTTTCATGCATTAGGTCTACCTAGGAATCACCACTGTCTTAGCATTGTTGGGCCCAGCATAATTTAGCTCACTCGGTATATGTACCTTTGTAGTGGTCGAGTTGTCTCCCCGTCTGAGTCCCAGCTTGTTATGGATGCCCGCATCGGCGCCTTACTGAAGGCAGTCGAAGCCCTAACCACCTAGGCCCATGCCCGACTAGATTCAGCTGAGGCTTCCCTTCAAAGCATTATGGGATCCAAAGAAGGTAATGCCTCCTACTTGAAAAGTCCAGAGGTCGAGAATAAAACCCTAGACCATCTAGGGTCGAACCGACAGGGCCAGTTCAACACTAGCCCTTTCCTAGGCCACTATCAAACCTACCCTCGTCTTAGAGAACAAGGCCCTTTCCCTAATGTCAATAGTGGTTATCGATACAACGTAGAACCCAGAGGGCCTCGTGACCATGTTGAAGATGTGTCGAAAGGCATCCGGGTTGAAGCCCCTACCTTTGATGGTCGCAATAACTCCAAGGACTTTTCAGACTGGTTGCACGAAATGGACCACTTCTTTGAGTGGTATAATTTCTCTGAAGAGAAGAAGATTCGGTTCGCTAGAATGAAGCTCATCAGTCGAGCTAAACTTTTTTGATAAAGCACCGAACATCTGTTAGCTAGGAGACAACAACATGAAATAACTGATTGGATAGGGATGAAAGAGAGACTTAAAGAAAAATACCTACCCCTTAACTACCAAGACGATCTCCTTAACCGATGGAACACTAAGTCCACATTTGTAAGGCGCCCTTGTTAATGATAGTAATTTATGGCACAAAATCAGGGCCAGCTGCTGATAGTAATATAGGAATATAAATAGGTTTTATATTATTACTAGATATATTCTTTACTTATTTGGCAAATTACATATCTGTACCCTAGCTGTAAATCCCTAATTATTAGGCTTGTAAATTTCTATATAATGTACAACTCCCAAAGGAGAGGTAGGCTGTTTTTTGGCTCTCTAAACTATTGTGTGCTTTAACATGGTATCAGAGCCTCAACATTACAATTGAGGCAAAATATCCCCTGGTGTCTTGGAGTTTTGTTCTTGTCTTGCGTAGCACTTGTGATCCCAAAGTGAGAAAACTTGTTCAGGTATTTGCTGGTCTTGTTATATTGGTGTCCTTCTTTGTCCTGTCACCTAGCTTGTGACTCATTCTTGCTGGTTACATCATGAATTCTGAAAAGTCAGAATTTTTTTGTGTTCGTTTTACAGGGAAAAATTACTCGGCACGGGCATTTCAATTTCAGTTATTTGTCAAAGGGAAAGAATTGTGGGGTCATCTTGATGGGAGTGATTCAGCCCCTGAAGACACAGAGAAAGATAAGGATCAGTATGCCAAGTGGGAAGTCCAGGATGCTCGGGTCATGTCTTGGATCCTAGGTTTGGTTGAACCTCATATTATTCTTAATCTGAGGCCGTATAAAACTGCCAAGGACATGTGGAATTACATGAAAAGGGTCTATAATCAAGGTAATACAGCTAGGAGATTTCAACTGGAGTATGAGATGGCAAATTTCACACATGGCAGTCTCTCTATTGAAGCATATTTTTCTGATTTCCAAAATCTATGGACTGAATACTCTGATATCGTTTATGCTAATGTTCCTCCTAATGCACTTGCTGCTGTCCAAGCTGTGCATGAAATCAGCAAGCGGGATCAGTTCTTGATGAAGCTCAGATCTGATTTTGACACTGCACGTTCTAATCTGATGAACCGTGATCCAGTACCCTCGTTGGATGCTTGTTTTAATGAGCTTCTTCGTGAGGAACAACGCCTTTTCACTCAAACTGCCATGACCCAGCAAGATCATGCGCGTAACCCTATACCTGTGGCTTATGCAGCCCAAGGGAAGTTGAAAGGCCGTGACATGAGCAATGTACAATGCTATAGCTGCAAAGGTTTTGGTCATATTGCAACAAACTGTTCACGAAAATTCTGCAATTATTGTAAGAAATCAGGGCATATCATATCAGATTGTCCCACTCGGCCTCCCAAGAAACACGAGAGTGTTTTCCATACTTCAGTTGGTGCCTCAAGTTCTGCCTCTCCGGTCATTCCTTCTGCTCCTCCACATCAGCCTTCTCTCACTCCTGAAATGGTACAACAGATCATAGTTTCTGCCTTTTCTGCCTTAGGGATCTCAGGTAACAAAATCATCTCTTCTCTGCCCTGGTTTTTTGATTCTGCAGCCTCTAATCACATGACAAACAGTGTTGTTCCTCTTACCAATGTGAAAAAGTATGCTGGTCCTCTTGATATTCACACAGCCGATGGGACTTCTTTGCCTATCACGGCTGTTGGTGATATTTCTCCCTCCTTAACTGATGTATTTGTGTCTCCTAGCTTAACTACCAATCTTATTTCTATTGGTCAATTAGTTGACAATAACTGCAATGTTACTTTCTCTCCTGCTGGTTGTGTTGTGCAGGATCAGGTATCCGGGAAAATGATCGCGAAGGGGCCTAAAGTGGGACGACTCTTTCCTCTTCACACCACACCTCCACCTTTTTTTGTTGCATCTCCTTCTTTTGTTACTTGTAATGCTGTTAGACCTGATTATCAAAGGTGGCATAGATGTCTTGGCCACCCTAATTCTCATGTACTCCGCACTTTGTTCAATTCTGGTCTACTAGGCACTAAAGATTCCTCTTCTCTTAATGATGTTCAATTCGATTGTACGGCTTGCAAGCTGGGTAAAAGTAAAGTTTTGACTTTTCCAACTCATGCATCTCGGGCAACTCACTGTTTTGAGATCATTCATAGTGATGTTTGGGGGATTTCCCCTGTTGTTTCCCACGCTAACTACAAATACTTTGTTACTTTCATAGATGATTATAGCCGATTTACTTGGATTTATTTTCTTCGCTCTAAGGATGAAGTCTTTACTGTTTTTCAGACCTTTGTTGCTCTTCTAGAGACTCAATTTTCTGCCAGAATTAAAGTCTTTCGTTCTGATTCTGGGGGAGAATACATGTCTACCAAATTTCAGGCACTTCTTCAAAGCAAAGGAATTCTCTCTCAGCGTTCTTGTCCGTTCACTCCACAACAAAATGGTGTTGCCGAGCGAAAGAATCGTCATCTTCTAGATGTGGTAAGAAGCTTGCTCCTTGAGTCCTCTGTCCCATCTCGTTTTTGGTGTGAAGCTCTTTCCACTGCTGTCCATTTAATCAATAGGCTACCTTCCCCTACTCTCAATAATGCTTCACCATTCTATCTTTTGTTTAAACATTCTCCTCATTACTCTCACCTTCATACGTTTGGTTGCGTATGTTTTGTACATCTTCCTGCTCCTGAACGCACTAAACTTAGCGCTCAATCTGTCCAGTGTGCTTTTTTGGGTTATGCTACAAATCAAAAGGGTTATCTTTGTTATGATCCTTGTGCACGTAGGATTCGTGTCTCTAGGAATGTAATCTTCTTTGAAAATCAGTATTTTTTTCAAAATCATGTTGAGCCGCCGTGTCCATCCTTATCTGTTTTGCATAATTTTGATTCCCCTGCGCATATAGAAAGGTTTAAACCTGGTTTTGTGTATGAGAGACGTCCTCGGACAATATCTGGTTTTCCTCCAGATCCCTCTAGGCCTCCTCACGATCTTGCAACGGAACCTGATTCTGCCTCAGACTCAGTGGTTGATCCAATCCCTCTTCGCCGCACTACCAGACCTTTGAAACCCCCTGATCGGTATGGTTTCTCATCCCATGTCTCCCTTGTAGCTACACTGTCTTCTATTTCCATTCCATCATGTTATAAACAGGCTATGGACCATGAGTGTTGGCAGAAAGCAATGGCAGCCGAACTTCACGCCCTTGAGGAGAATCACACTTGGGATATTGTGTCTTGTCCTTCTTCGGTGAAACCTCTTCGGAGTAAATGGGTGTATTCTGTTAAATTGAAATCTGATGGTTCTTTGGATCGCTACAAAGCTCGGTTGGTAGCTTTGGGTAACAAACAGGAATATGGCATCGACTATGAGGAGACCTTTGCTCCTGTTGCCAAAATGACCACGGTTCGCACAATTTTAGCCATGGCAGCCTCTCACTCTTGGCCGATCTACCAAATGGACGTGACAAATGTTTTTCTTCACGGTGACCTAAAGGAGGATATCTATATGACGCTTCCTTCAGGTATGACTACCTCCTATACAAATGATGTTTGTAAGCTTAGGCGTTCTTTGTATGGGCTGAAGCAGGCTCCCCGGGCTTGGTTTGAAAAGTTTCGCAGTACGCTGCTTAACTTTTTTTTTACACAAAGTCAGTTTGATGCCTCACTCTTCTTCCACAAAACTTCCACTGGTATGGTTCTTCTCTTGGTTTATGTGGATGACATTCTCATTACTGGGACTGATGTTGCTCTGATTTCTAAGCTTCAGCAGTTGTTACATGACTCTTTTCATATGAAAGATCTTGGTCATCTCACCTACTTCTTGGGATTGGAGGTTCATTCTCAACCCAATGGGATTTTCTTGAATCAACATAAGTATACCCAAGATCTCATCACCTTGGCTGGTTTGGAGGATACTCAATCAATTGATACTCCTTTGGAGGTGAATGTCAAGTATAGGAAGGCTGAAGGAGACCTTCTATCTGATCCAACTCTTTATCGAAAACTTGTTGGGACTCTTATTTACTTAACTATTACTCGGCCAGACATCTCCTATGCCGTTCATACAGTTAGCCAGTTTATGAACTCTCCTCGGCATCTTCACTTGGCTGCCGTTCGTCGCATTATACGCTATTTGCGCGGAACTCCTACCCGTGGGCTTTTCTTTCCAGCTGGTTCTCCTCTTCAACTTACGGCTTATAGTGATGCGGATTGGGCAGGGTGTCCGGATACTCGCCGGTCTACAACGGGGTGGTGTATGTTCCTTGGTGGTGCATTGATTTCTTGGAAATGTAAGAAACAAGATTGTGTCCAAATCATCCACCGAGGCTGAATATCGTGCCATGTCGGCTGCTTGTTCTGAAATTGTATGGTTGCGTGGTCTTCTTACGGAGCTTGGTTTTCCCCCGGATCATCCTACTTCGCTTCATGCTGATAACACTAGTGCTATTCAAATTGCAGCCAATCCTGTTTACCATGAGCGAACCAAGCACATTGAGGTCGATTGTCACTATATTCGTGAAGCCTTTGACCGGCGAGTGATCTCTCTTCCTTATATTTCTACTGACCTTCAGGTGGCTGATGTCTTCACCAAAGCTATGACTAGGCAGCGGCATCAATTTCTTGTTGGCAAATTGTTGCTGGTCGATCTCCCAGCATCAATTTGAGGGGGGATGTTAATGATAGTAATTTATGGCACAAAATCAGGGCCAGCTGCTGATAGTAATATAGGAATATAAATAGGTTTTATATTATTACTAGATATATTCTTTACTTATTTGGCAAATTACATATCTGTACCCTAGCTGTAAATCCCTAATTATTAGGCTTGTAAATTTCTATATAATGTACAACTCCCAAAGGAGAGGTAGGCTGTTTTTTGGCTCTATAAACTATTGTGTGCTTTAACAGCCCTGACACACGGAGCACTTCCATGGGCCCTAATTTCTCAGGGTCCAAACCTTCTGTAGGGTCCATAACTCCTAGGCCCCCTCCTACTGCCCATGTCCTAAGCCGGGACACTAACGGCAAGGGAATCCTTGGTGAGCTTCCCAAACCACAATCCAAAATTCAGTGTTACAAATGCCAAGGTTTTGATCACGTTGCCTCCCAATGTGCTAACAAATCTTTCGTTATTGCTCAGTAAGAGCAGGAAGGTGACACAGATGACTTAGAGGAGCAAATCTATGAACCAAACCTCGATGACATTCAAGAATTTGAGGAAGAGTGTGATGACAAAATTGAAACCCTAGGATGCACCTACAGTACACCTAGCTCGCTTGCATAGTCAGATAGAGAGTCTGAATAGTCCACCATGAGTGTAGTTTGATATGCTCTCGCACAACCCATCGAAACTGATGCTAGAATTTTTCAGCCTGCATATGCATTTGCCCAACACATTCTTAAGTTGCATCAGAAAATCCATAAGGGCATTCATGCACGTACTGTGCAATATAAGATGCAAGCTAATTATCATGCTAAAAAATTTCAAACTTCGGGTTACATAATGATCCGTCTTAAGAAATTGCAGTCTCTTAGTGTTGGACCATTCAGGGTGTTGCACAAGAATAGCCCTGATGCCTATACCAGTGACTTCCCATTTGATTAGGGTAATAACCTTACTTTTAATATCACTGATTTGGTTGCAATCCCTGATAACTCTTTTGTTGAACCCTCTCCTAAGCCAATTGCTTATCCTATTACTAATTCCATGCCATCTTCGTCTTCTTTTCTCCTCCATCGAGTACAAAAGGAGTATATTGATTCTATTTTAGCCGAGCAAATAGTTTTTAACAGTGATGGAGGTATCCAGCGTTTTTTGGTTCGCTGGCATGGACGACCAAAGTCTGGCTACACTTGGATCCAGCACGAGGAGCTACCGCCGATTGACTCAAACTTATTGGAGTACTACCGGGGCTACACCAAGCCGCTTTCGTCGAGGTCGACTTCTTCCCACCCGGGGAGAGTTGGTGCGGACACCAGTGCCAGATCAGCCATCACTCGAGTCGATGGTCATTTCAGGAGGATGATCTAGCCAGCGTGATTTTATTCTGGGATTGATTTTTATAGCTTGTTAGGGTATTTTGTTATTTGACAGCCTTTAGGGCTTATTTTGATATTTCGTTATTTTGAAGGTCTTTTATGAGACCAGTTTCTTTTAGGGGCTCATTTGCATATTGTCATTTTAGGACCTTTATGGGAATGCTTTATTTGTAGGGATTTTTTTGTTATTTTGTGACCTTATATATATGGGGTCTAGGTTCTTGTTTAGGTTTTTGATGAACGATGAATGAAAATTAGCCTCCTTTTCTTCTTCCTCCTCCTCCCTTCTCTTCTTCTTCCTCCTCCTTCCTCCTCTTCTTCCTCTTCTCTTCTTCCTCTCCTCTCCTTCTCTCTTTCTCCCTCTTTTTTCTGTTGTCCTGCATCAACCGCCCTTACCCCCAGGATGAGCCGAGCTTAGGCCGACATTCAGTAAAGCTTCCTCGCTGAGCAAATCAGGAAGCTTCAGGGCCCCTCCAAGTCTGAGCAGCTTATCTAAAATCTTCAGTTCGAACCATGATAGCTTGGGTGGTTTGTTATTTATTGTGGCCTGCGGCGAATCCCAAGTCAGGTTAAACCCCCACGACCGCTCGGAGGAGAGAAAAAAGAATTTGTCCTTCCACCCGTGAATGGAGGAAGAAGCACCTCGGAAAAGGGTACGGCCTCTCCGAGAAGAGAAGTACCACCACCCTTTGTCTGCGGGGTTGGCTTTTAAGACAAAGCAACCCCGGAAGACATGCACCGAAGTGGAAAGATCGTGAGCAAGACAGAGAGCGAGGAAGCCAACGATCATCCTCCACAAGTTCAGAGCGAACTACGCAGAGACTAGGCGATAAGTCGCCAGGAGCTTGTTCACGAACCTGTGAAGAGGAAATCTCAGCCTCGCTCGGAGTGTCTCTATATACACCCCGATCCGACCTCTAGAAGGGTCGGTGACTCGAGCCCCAAGCTCTGGGAGCTCAAGAATGAACTGACAAGGAAAGAAAAACCGAGCCCGAACCAGGCCCAGCTCCTCTTCACTCATGCTCGAGTCGGTCCCGTACGAACCTTGATTCATCTCAAGCTCGGCCTCCTCCATAACCAAAGAAGTCCGGGCTTGGGATGAACCTGCACCAAGCACAAGGGCTCTTGTGGGCGACCCCATTGCCTCGCTCACAGAATATCAAAGAAAAAAGAAAAGGAGAACAACTCTCCGAGCGACCGAGGAGGAAAAGAGCACCTACCCGAGATTTTGCCGGAGAAGATAACTAAGAAAAGGAGGAGGACTGCCGGAAAACTCCGAGAACACTCGATAAGAAGCTTGAGGACAACAAAAAATGGCGGCCAGGAAAAAAAGGCGAGGATGACGGGGCTCAAATGGGGACCCTAAGGCCCCCTCAAGGCCTTATATAATCTGCCCCGACGGCTTTTATCGGCCTTCCCGAACGGCCAAAGCGGCCAGATCCTACCAGGTGGCAGACTCAGACACTCCCCTCATGGCTCCCTCCGCATATTCTCCCAAATTGCGGCATTAAAGGCCAAAATCATCATGGCGACTGCTTCGGAGGGCAGGGCATTAATGATTGGTCCCTCGCGTTTCGCAAGGCAACGCACTTCGAAGATGGGGCATTAAAGATTGGCCCCTTGCCTTCCATCCAGCGACGCCTCAAAAAGAAGCGCGCACGCAACATATTAAAGAGCTCCCACGGCCGCTCCCGCTTGAAATGACGTGGTAGCCTGATCCACTCAAGCTCAGCTTGTAGAACTCGGCCTGAAGTAATCAGCCTCCAATAATGTAAAGTGTACGCAGCTCGGTGCGCACATCTTCATGAGTACTTGGCCATGATGCAGGACGATCAACAACTCCGCTACTTCCTTCGCCCGAGCCAAGGAGCGACTCGACCTTGGAAGTCGGGGAGCAAATAATAGAGGGTAGAATGGATCGTCCTACTCAGGACAGGGGATCACCCCATTCCAGCCAAGCAAATCTCGACGCCGACCAGGCGGGACCTCAGTTCCGCTAAGAGCCAGTCCTACCTTGGACTTCCCCGAAGGCCTAGCCGACCTCAGCCAGATCTCTCCACTTCTACGACCTGCAGCAACCTCCTCTGAAGTCTATAACGACGACCCACCTCGGCCAAGTTCGGGGCACCTTATGCGACGATGCGCCCCGGCCCGAACTCGAGACCCCCTGCTGAGCAGACCTCAAAGTCAAGAAGGCTAGGCTGATCTCAGAACCTGCTAGGCCAACCTCACTAAATATTTGTCGTGGCCTCTATGTCGGCCCGACCTCAGCGCCCTACCATGAGGGCAAAGCTAACCTCGACCCCTGCCAAAGGCCGAGCTAATCTCACCCAGTACGCACCGCGGCCATGCCCTGCGACAACTTCACCGCACCATGCTTCATTTGATGGCCACACCAAGACACGTCAACAAAGGACTACGCCTTGCCACCCCAACCATGCCTGCTGACAAGAGCCATACCCTGCGTCACGCGCCAGCGCCGTTCCTGCGCAGGAACAGCTCAAACCGTATGCCTCAAGCAAGTCGTGGCCGTGCGCCACCTGGCCAGCGTCATCTCCTCCCATGATGAGGACAGGCCATATCTCCACCTCCTGGGCACCTCCACGGGGCTATAAATAGCCCCATCAGATAACACCTAAGAACTTTTTGGCCCGAGGTTAAGGTTACGTCAAACATATGTACACATGACAAGGTAAAGACAAAATTCATATGAAATTGTAAAAAAGAAAAAGAATTAAAAAATTATCAGAGTGATAAATTTCCTCACAATGCTAGGAACCTAGAAAACTTTCAGCAAATAAAAATAATAAAATCATGAGAAATTAAAGTTTCCAAACAAGGACATCAAATTGTGCACCAAACAAAACTCAAGTCATGCACATAGAGAAGTTGGCCCCAATTGAGCATAAGCAGTCCTGAATTACCATTACACGCACCATTTTATTGGACCACAACAGTGAAGGAATACAGAGTCACAGTTGACTTCCTCCATCTTGTAAGTGTTCCACTGGTACACAACTATTCATGCACTCAGCATGCGATATGCTAAGAAAAATAAACTACAATTCCAGCTTTCATAACCTTAATGTTCTCTGAAGTCTTTAAGCAGTGCAACAGAAACAATATGGGAAACATAGATAAAAAAGGACCATATTTCTGCATTTTTAAGCCTCATGGATAAGTTTTTGAGAAAAAAAGAAGTCTTACCCTAAAGCTATATCCATGGTCAATCAAAATTGCTGTCTTTTAATAGAGTAATATATCTGCAGCCAATTCGAAAAGCAAGTTATTCTTATGCCATAATAGAAATATAAAAAACAAACAGGAAAAAATTTCACTCCACAATACCAATATTAATATAATAATAAAAATTCAAGGACTGGCTGAAAGTCACAGAAGAAAATATAATCCCACCAGTGTATCTGTGGATACAATGGAACAGAAAAAGCAGGGTACTCTTGTTGTGCACCTGCCATCATATCTTGAAGTGGACCCAGAAAATCCAGCAAATGCCAAATAACTAACAAATAAAAAAGAAATCTTACATTCTTATATATGCTCCTGTATGTACATATCATATGCATATGTGCATGTTGCATGCATACAGGCATGTATACAGGTATGCATGTAAATATGTACGTAATATCCATATGGCAGTTCTAACTTAAAATTTAAATGCAATTTATATTAATACAAAATTAGAAACAATCAAAGTAATGCCAAACTGCCTAAACTGATCACTTGCATAATTCTGAAGAACTCCTTGAACATACCAGTACAAATATATATATAATAGAGAGAGAGAGAGAGAGAAAATACATGAACAAGACAGAACCATGTTTTCCTCAGCTTGATGAGGGTTACTAATCTTACAAGTGGAACTCAGCTTGTGCCGCACTCTTCTGGGCTTTGGTTTTTCCTAGGCAGGTTCTGATCCAGCTTTTTTACATTTTGCCGAGTTCAAACAAATAGAACCAACATAAGACCTGATTCCATATACTTCATATTTCAATAATTCAATGCCAAAATGCCTATGTCATCCAGAAAATTTTGAAGACAACAGTATGTAGAAAAATCCCTGTAAACTTGTCCAAGTACATCAGTTTACTACAATATTTTGTCGTCAAGCAATATGCATGTAACATGTAGATAGACTGCTGATGGTCCTGAGCCAAACCCAGTTAGAACATTTTGATAACCAAGCTTAACAATGTTTTAAGTCTCGATCCTAGACTTCTGTACCAGTAACTTACAAGTGATGATATACTAGACTGTTGGAGTAGGCACAGTAAATATTACCATGTGTCAATACAGGGTCACACCGAGCCTCATACCAATACCAATACCCTGTTAGGTCGGTATAGTACATGCATACTGCCAGTGTGTTTTGGTAATAAAAATGCTGAAGCCTAATCTAAAAAATTCACCTTGCAAGCACAAAAATATAAGGTCAAAGCCAGTTTACAGTGAGCTAAAAATCTAAGCCAGTTTAAAATTTAGTATATCTCAATTAGAATATACCTTTACGGCCCAAACATCAGCCTTCCTGACATCATGACTTTGCATGAGATGATATCTGTATGATTGCATTGGCTTTAGGAAAATATCAATTGAATTATCACAAACCTGAAAAGAACATAACAAAGATATGATTAGATTGGCTTGGAAGCAAAGTTTACGACATTCAACAGCAAATTGTTAAAGAATTCAGAAACTCAACTCAACTAAGCCTTAATCTCAAACTAATTAGGTTGGCTAAAAAAAGTAAAATTGGCATCACCCGGAACCGGAGACCTTCATTGTGTTTGACTATCATAATAACCAACTACACCACAACACCAAGCAGCTGTTATGTAATTCAGACAGCAATCTGTTACCAAATTCAGATACTCAATTCATTAGGTCAGTTAAAAAATATTAATATTGGCGTTGCTCAGACTCGAACCCGAGACTTTTAGTGTGTTAGACTGATGTGATAACAAACTACACCACAGCACCAACCAGTTGCTAAATAATTCAGACAGCAATTTGTTATAGAATTCAGATACACAACTCAACTAAGTCTCAATCCAAAAAAATTGGGTCGGCTAAAAAAAGATAGCATTGGCGTCGCCTGGACTTGAACAGGAGACTGACGTGATAACCAACTACACCATGACACTAGCTAGTGGTTACATAATTCAGATAACCAATAAAAGGCTAAATTAAGAAAGGTTAGCCTTAACCACTATAGATAGATGGACGTATTTCAACTAATGACCAGAAAATTTTTGACATGCTAGGCATACATGTACAGATGTGACGGATTAAACAATTAAAGCATTGGACAGGTTGGTCTATTAATGCTTCCTTTCTCTCATCATCAACCTTACTTTTGAGATGAACAATAAGGAATTATCCCCATACAGGATGTGCGCACAAAGTTTACCTTCATCAACAACAGACTCAAAGCTTCTAGAACCTTCAGTTCCCAGACCTAAAGAACTCTTCCATGCAGGAAATTTACATTGTATCAATGTGACGTTGGCCAAAGGACACTCGATATCGATTTTCTTCAGCGAATCTTGTAGCCCATCACACTAATATGTATTGGTCAAATGTTCATGCGACATTATTCATTGATAGCTATAATTCCATGGTGTGCCATACTAGACTATATCTGCTCCTACATGGCATACTCTATCATACCAGTAGTGAACCAGTACTCAGTTTGTGGGGGCATATCAAGTGTTGGTGCCACAAACTAACTTGTATCGACACTGCACCAGCATAGTATTGATACAGGCACTGAAACTGCTAATACGAACCATGCATAATTCGAACACAATTTTAACTTGTTAATACATATAATTGAATTTGATAGATATGCCTAAACTCCACATTTGAAAAAATATATCAGTTAAAGATGATATATTGCAGTTTCACAGCATAGCTTAGACAAGAAAATCATATTGACATCTAGGATATTCTTGAATGCATGAAGAATTCTTGTCCTCTCTTGATGGCTAAATGATTTTTTTGAAAAAAAAAGGTTAAGAAGAACGAGTCAAGCCAGTACATACCAAAACACATTAATTTCCAGTGAATAGAAATCATAGGTTTTCAGATCATTATTGCTTATTCAGTAAGTGCAAAAAGATTATCAGCAAAGACAATACTCTTATCACCATGCTGCTGCTCATGAAAGCAAACTAGACACTCATAAACCCTAAAATTATTTGGATTATCATGTAAAGTACCTGGTAAAAGATGGACAATAAGAAGCGCGAGAATGGTGCTGAAAAGGTAACAGCATGGCTAAAATCACAACTATGGAAGAAAATCACAACATTTTGAAACACAGTAGTAGTATGTCTAGCATACAAACATGCTCACAATTTCTGTGATTATCACATAAAATATGCAGGAATGCAGAAAAATTGTTTTACAGCACAATAGTAAAACAAAAGGTGTTATTTGGGTTTGTTGGCACTGTATAAGTCCCCCAGATCAACCTAGTGCATAGTCGATCTAGGACTAAACACATGCTATACAAATCCTCACATGATCCCTCATTTAAACCCTGGCATCCACGCCAGACAAAAGGTTCAAACCCATTCAAATCTAATGATCAGCTTATGGTTAACCCAAATGAGCCCATGTTATAGTGTTTCCTAATTCACATAGACCATAGGCCAAGTTCGCTTTAATACCATTTATAACAACCCGGAGCCTCATCCAAAAAAGTCTGTGTTATTTAGATTCATTAGTCTTGTATAAGTATTCAAGATCTACTGAGTGCAGAGCAGTAGGACACATGCCCGCACAAGTCCTTACACATGGTCTCTCACCAATGTTGCTGCCATAACATCCAAAACACTGTTCCGGCAAAAAGCAAAAAAAAAAACAATATAAACGTACGCACAAAACCAGGAAATGCAATTTAGTTCGAAAAAACGTTGACCCATCCAAATTTGTAATGAGGTTTGGTGATGCTGATAACCTTACGAAGCATGTGTGCAGGAAAAAAATAACCAAAAAGTACGCAAAAGTTTCCAAAAAAAAGATGTCAAGGATCAAAATACTTTCTCGGGTTTCTTCATTGAAATCGTCGGCATAATCGCCAATGTCATCGCCTTCGAGGATCTGATGAGCCTGAAAGAGGGAGGAATTAGAGCGAGAAACAGAAACAAGGATAGGGTTTCTTGATTTCGATCGATGATTCAACTTTGACGAGATATTTAGCTTCTTGCTAGGCGAACCCTTTTCGCCTGAAACGCAATTGGAGAGAATTTAGAGAAAGGCAGAGAGCGAGAGAGATCGATGGGAATCAAGGAAAAAGAGAGAAGGAACCACCGTCACCGGCCATGGATCGAGAGAGGAGGGAGAGAACCATGAGAGAGCGAACGAGAGAGAACTTTTGGCCTATGCTATACTAAACGGACCCTAATAATCCACGCTAGGCTGCAAACCGGTTTGTGACAGGACAGCAAAATTGCCGGTTCGTTCAAAAATACAGGGTTTAGATCCTTTCGGGGATGTTTTGGGGGACGTATTATTACTTCACACGTGTCACTATTTGGCGTCGCTTTTACAGAACGGAGACGGCAAACATCTTTTAGTGCTATTTTCTTCTCTTTTTTATATTATTATTATTATTTCAAAAAATAAAATAAAAATTTAATTTTCTTAAACTTTTTAAAATTAAAATTTATACTTGTGTCACTACTATTCTCATCACATCCATCATTATCATCTTGCTATTTATCCTCCACCATTATTAGTGTCCACCTTCTATTATTATCGTAGCCATCATTGCCAACCTCTACTATAGCATTCCCATCATCTGCACTATCTTCATTATTATTATTACTTTTATCATTATTGTTATATTTATATTTTAAAAAAATTTAACTATATAAAATATATATTATTCAAAATTAATTAATTAATTAATTATTATTATTATTATTATATTTTATGAATATAATGAAAAATAAAGAAGATGCCTAACAGCATCCTAATTTAAACTATGAAAAAAGAGCTAAATACTTGTACCATTGTATCGATACATGTGAGAGAAAAATGAATTGATCGAATTGCTTTTGATTTTTCTTTTTTGGTATGCTAATTTAATTATTTATTATTATTTAGGTAGATTGGGAATGATTTTGTATTTTCTTTTTGCCGTGGCTCCTTCTTTTGTTATTATTTGAGATCAGATCTCAACAAAATAGTTATGAGAAAAATATTTATCCACGAACGAATGGACAAATTTAGATATGCATGAAAGTAGGTGGTTGTGAACGGGGGACCATTCTCTCACCTATCTTGGTCCATCAATTTGCATCCTCCCAAATTACAAGGATGCAAAAAAAAGATGGATGCAACATATCAGAGCTGGGTTTTTACATTGATAAAATTATTCTTCACTAATTTTTTTTACAAAACGCTAACACTTCTTCACTTTTTCATTCATTTTATTTATATATTTTTTATTTTATATGTTCTATTAACTCTATGCTATTAAATTTTAGTACGAATTATTTTAATTTTAGTACATAATTTTCATAATTATAGACAAATAATTAGAATTGTCTTTTATTTTTCTATTTATATTCACTAATTATTTTTTAATACTAATTATTTATAATTATTTTTATTTTTAATGAGTTATTTATATCATTAATACATATAAATTAATTCATATATAATTAATTTATAATTGAATTAAATTAAATTAAATATTTATATAATTTTTTAATAATTATAAATTATAAAGATTATAAGTCTATTTATTGCCCAACATTATGAATTGATAATAATAATAATACTCTTTTTCTCGAAGGATAGCGTAGTAAAAATGTTATACAAATATCATTCATATTCCTCCTATGCTAAATAGAAGAGGAAATCATTTCCGTTCTTCCTTTTTTGTTTTCCAGATAAATAGACGAATTCTTTATCCATCCTTCGTACCAAACAGAGGGTTAGTGCTCAGCACCATATTGAGGCTGGGCTTTTTTTTTCACAACCAAAAATTGTTCTCTTGTCGAAGACCATGATGGAGCCGTCTGTATAAGTTCGGCCATGGATGATGAAAGCTTGGGCTTAGCCCATGGTCTATAGTTTTGCAGCCATGCTTGCAAAGATTCTCAGGGGCCAGCAATGAGACCACTTCAGCTTCACCTTTCTTGGCAGCAAAAGCCAACACTTGCCCAAGAGGCTACATAGAAGTAGGCGTTCTGCAGAACCTTTCAGCCAAGAAGAATGTGAGAGTTCCCTACCAGTCCAGCCTCATCTTCTTCTTTGCTTTCTTGGATCAACAAGCAGTCCATCATGACCTTGGTGAACTCGGCACACCATGCATTGCAAATTTATGTTTCAGCAAGAGCCACATACATCGCAGGAAATTGGCATCCAAGGAGAAGGTGATCGGTTCATGGCCATTTCCGAAGATTCTCCATCATAAGAAGCCTATCATGGATCAAAAGCCAGAGGAAGACCGATATCTTGGGAGGCATCGCCCCTTTCCACAAATGAGAAGCCAAGAAATAGATCAAACCACCATTGTTAAGAAATCTGAAAGCTTCATACGTAGAAACTAACTTAGATTCCGCTTCCTGCAATGTTGATTTAGAGATTTAGAACTTGGGTGGCATGACTATGGATGTGAAAAGCATGAGAACATGAATAATGAAAGAAAGAAAGAAAAAAAAAAAGAGAACATGAATATTATATAATTTTTCTAGAGATGCAGAAGATATCTACATTTTTAAACTCGAAATTAATAATAGAGCATCTGAATCGAAAATCTATGTCAAATTGTAATCTATGCTACTAAAATGATAGAAATCAAAAATCACATATTTTAGTAGTCTCTAACTTACTCATTTTATGGACACAAATATGGATGATCTCTATTATGCTAATATGATAAAATGTTTAAATTAAGGATTCACATTACTGGTTTTACGTATGTTAAAATATGTATAGATTGAAAATCAATACTTCTATGTTTAAATCATAGTAAATCATGTTTTCATAATTTTTATCCATTATATGCATACATTATGCATCATCAAATTATATGATTTTTAGGTATTTTTAGTACTATAGATCATTGTCAATGGTGAATGTCTTCAAGTTGATATTTAATTATTGAATTTGAAATCAAGAGGAGTAGATACCTTATCCTCTCAAAAGGGATGTAGTCATCCCTTTCTCTCAGCATCATAAATTATGTAGCATATGTAAATATTCACAAAAAAGTTGACATACTTCTCATATTACTCAAGTCGATCACCATTCAACCATTTAACCCACTCATCATTGTTTAGATTAATCACAAATTTCAAGACCTTGCATCGATACTGGTACGAAGATCATTTGTATTACTCTCCAAAAAAACAAAAACATTTTGCTATTCACCCTAAATATAATGTCACTTTGGGTGGGTCACCCATAAGAATCATTAGATGCATATAAGAAAAAAACCAAGCAAGATCTAGCTTTTCCTCCAAAATCTATAAGACAATCAGCAGCTTGATTTACCTAACTAAGGACTCTCCTTCAAATTGAAACACGCATTCGATGGGGCGGTGTCGCCTACTTAAGTATCGCAACAAAAACATCTTGATCGGTAGTGAAAAGGTTAATGCATGTAACTTTCATAATTTGGAGGTATATCGGTGCATTGTCATACCAAATCTTGTCATATGTGGAATTGTGATCAAACAAATTCTAATATGCCAGTTCATTAATTAAGGAATCCAACAAGGTTCAACGCACTTGAATTAGTTTAAGCAGGACAGTATAGATTTAAATGTAGGTGTTTGTTTCTAGAGAAGACTTTAAGGGAGGGAGAGGGACCTCTAACCTCAAGGCAAGGAAATGTTTAGCCTTCTAGATATATGGACTTGCCTAGGCGAGGCCATATGCTTTGTTAACAATTCTATATTGCAAACCTACGTCCATTTGTCATATGGATCGACTATTGGTGAAGTAGCCGTTAGCTTGACATTCCAAAATTTCAAATTTATGGGTATTGTGTTATGGCATTGTATTTCTCAAACAAGAATTGTGGGGTAATCAAAAAGGAAAAATACTCAAGGATGCTTCCAAATTTAATTGAAATTAATTTTTTTTTTGGCAAATTAAAGCGGATTTGTATGGTTATACATACAGAGGGGGAGAGAGAGAGTGGATATACGTGCTAAGACTGGGTTGTATCTTGTGCACAAAAGAATGATTCTCCTTCCACAAATCCACAATGGTTACTTTGGGATCTGTGCATGTGGAGGAATGAAAGAGCTCGGAGTGCTTTAGCATCTGTGCAAGACATGATCCAATGGTCAACATAAAAAGATCAATCATTCTTTTACTAGAAGGATACAATCAGAACCTTAAAGAAAGGCGCAAGTAAGAGTCAACATAAGTCTGATCATATCCAAAATTTGGAAAAGCCCTGGTTTTGATCTAAACCTTATTTATTGAATGAGTTGCACGCAAGTTTGGCAAAATTGGAGTAAAGTGACTAGAAATGTTCAAAAGACTGGCAAAGGCTGTCATATTTGGATTCAACATACTGAACCTAACCTCAAATTTTGCTTAAAAAAGTCAGAAATGGGTTGGACTTGGATGAAACGATAGACCCAATACTTTAACCACTAAATGAGGCCATGCATTGACCTCTATTGATGCCAATTTTTATAACTTGTACAATGTGTAACGTGCCATGATAATGGTGATACAAGAAGACAATGAAACTCAATAAGCATGGTATAAATGGTAAAGCATCTACTTAGATGATTTGAATTCTACTGATCCTACACGCAGAATTTGTTCAGTGAGTTTCTCATCCAAATTCACGCTGGCTGTCAAGGAAATTAACAATTAACAATTCACGCAATCTATTCTCGAAAAAGGAAAAAACAATTCATGCAATCTGCAAGTTGAAGCAAGTTGTGAATCATCTAGCAAGGAAAAACAAAGATGCAAATTGGCCACCATTATATTCCACTAATTATCAAAATGATAAATTTATTATTGCATTTACTACTTTCACATTGTTAAATGTACATGCACATATAGGCCAAAGTCATCTATATGGAATGAGCTACAAGCAACCCACAATTAACATAGCCTAGCAGCCAATTAATGTAGACCTAGGATGCAATGGAGCTGGTGTGGTCGTGTTGCGTGGTGCCTATCTTCGCTTACGTGCACATAGGCCTTCTTATTTTCCTTAGATCTTGCACAGAACTAATAGATAAAGTGAAGCTAGGACTCCTACCAATTGATTATTGTTGAATATAGGATGTCGTTTCTCAATAAATAGAACAACCTAGAGATCTATATATGAGATTAGGGTTTTATACAAGAGCTCATACTTCATCCTTGTACAACTCTTGAATCCCATACACAACTCCCGAGAAAATCGCGACTCCTTAATCTTATACATCAAATGTTGTCTTTGTATTTTGAAGCTAAATAGCACCATATCCATGTTTAATTGTAGCCAAATATAGCCACATTTGGAGTTAGCTGAGCATTAATACAATGACAATTTCCCAAACCCCACCCGAGCCACTTGCACAACAAGCCGAACCATCACGTAGGTAGCCCTTCACATCAAGCTCCAAGCTTGGGGACCCCATGACGTGTGGTTTTTATGCTTTAATCTCTTCATATGTCCTTTGCCCTTAAACCACTGTATTTGTTGGAAAGTGAAAAATGGCTTATGATGATTACCAAGAACAAAAGATTGTTATATTAAAAAAAAATCTTGTGATTAAGCTTAGTTAATTTGGCTACAAGACGTGGGGTTTTTAGGGCCCTGCAACTCCTTAACCACTAATAAGGATATCAAGCTATTGGAGTCAACTAAAGGACCCAGCAGAGATCAACATTTAATGAGAACAGGAGAAGAATACATAATTCCACTCCTATGGATACTACCAAGACAGGAGAGAGAAGAATGAAATATATATATATATATATATATATATATATATATATATATATATAGCACAAGGCTTCATGAAAACTTGGGCTATTCATGAATTCAAGTAAATGACCACCTAGATAAGATGGTGTGACATACATGCCTCCAATATCACAATGCCTATAAAAATTCAAAAATTCTAAAACTCATTTGTAAAGAAGAAGAAGAAGAAGAAGAAAATCCACAAAGAATTTGCTCTTTTTGTCAAAAAGTTTTGGAAGAGAGGGGTTATATAACTTAAGGTTGTCATTTCAATAAATTGTAAAAGAATTGTTTGAGTGATGCACTTGGTACAATTCTTGAAGGGTGGAATGAGTCCATATTGCCACACACCAAAGGGAAAACCATGTAAGTATTTCTTTAGGGTATTCATTATTTTGACAACAATTTCACAATATACAAATTAAATTAAATAATGTTTTTCAGATTTTAACCACTAATCAATGGAAGTATTTTACCAAATTTCAATTGATCATGTGCTCAATTTGCTCATGATCGCAAGCGTGACAAATGTGCCTAAAATATGTCAATGCAAACCGACATAGTATAAAAGCAATTATGTGGACAACTAACTTTGCTTCTTGGCCATACTTTCTTTAGTCAAGATGTATTACCTAATAGCTACTTTTGCTCTCGAGAAATTACTCCACTAGAGACTCGATCATCTCACTCAAGACATATTACCAGATAATAACATTTACTCCAAATAGTACTAATCTACTCTAGCCACTAGAGGAGTTTATAAAACACCAAATAGTGTTAAAAGCTTTTAATCATGCATATAACAATAGAAGTGTTACTACTGAAAAAAGATAATGGGAGTATGGATCTCCTCTTGTCATTTGAGAGGTCCAATGTTGCAATTATAAAGTGTGTTCCTGTAAAATGGAATAGTGAGTGAATTAATGGAGATGGCATCCTATCCAATTACTAGTTATTTAGCATTGTATGTGTTGGTGGTAAAATGGACCACCCCACAAATGCAATTATAGCACTCAAATCCGTCAGCAAGATCGAGCTCATCCAAGTGATCGGGCTCTTCGGCTCATCCAAGTGATCGAGCTCTTCCGCTTTCGAAGCTCATCAAGTGATCGGGCTCTTCTAAGTGATCGAGCTCATAGGCCGAGCCGAGCACAGCAGGCTGCCGAGCACAAAAGGCTGCCGAGCACAGAAGGCCGAGCACAGAAGGCCGAGACCAGAGAGCCGAGACCAGAAGGCCGAGACCAGAGAGCGCCGACCAGAAAGGCAACCCCGCCGAGCCCATGCCTTAGCCAAATATCCAATCTCCGCCTAACCCTCCGAAGGATCTGACAACTAAATATATGACTCCACTTCAATCTGCCACCATCCCCAAGTCATTAAGGCACAAGATCTCCGCAGGCATTCGGCACACCCTATCATTAATGCATGAGACCCCCTCAGGCCTCCAATGCACTCAGTCATTAAATGAACACGGCTCAAGACGGTCTCCGGATCACTGAACCATCAAAGCGTACGGCTCTTTCTGACCACCGGTTCACTCAGCAATCAATGCACTTGTCATCTACGGACCCCAGGCCCACCACGGCCGGCGGTTCAACCACCCCAACGGGTCCGATCAATCGTGACAGCTCCCTGACAGTGACGGTAACCCATTAATTCGCCCAGTCACATCACAGGTAATCCGGCCACTCTCCCTATAAAAGGGGAGCTTCTCCCTCTAAGATGGGAGAGGCCTCTTCCTCCCAAGGGGATTATTCCGGGCTTCCACATACAATCTCTCTCTCTTCTTCAAAGTTAAGCCCCCCTCTGACTTAGGCATCGGAGGGCCGGCGCCGGGGAGCCCGGCCACCGGTTTTCCTTGCAGGACTTGCACACCCCCCGCGGCGGAGAACGCAGCCAGCCGGCGCACCGCCGCCCGCCTCCTACAGCAGCGGAGCTCCTCCTTCCCCGGCTTCACGGCGGCCCCCGGGTCCAATTTCCAGCAACAGTTGGCGCTAGAGGAAGGGATCCGAGTTCGCTGCCATGAAGCTAAGAAGCAAAGGGGCTTCCAACGCCTCCCGACGTCCTCCATCAAGTCCAGAACGTTCCGCTCGGAACCCACCACCTCCGGCCGAGTCAGCGCCTCAAGTTCAACCGGAACAATTTGATGCCCTGGTGCAGCAAGTGCAGGCGTTGGCTACCGCCGTCCAAAGCTTGCAACCCAGGGGCATCCCAGCAGCACCGCCTCCCCCGGCTCCAGTTCAACCGGAGCCCCCTACAAGCGGGCTTCCTCTTCGAGGTCAGGACTCTCAAGTCCAGGCCTCCCTCTGGAGAGAGCACCCAGTCAGAGATCACGGAGGCTGGCCACAGCCTTCAGAAGCTGAGTCGGTTCCAGGGCAACCTGCACCCGAACGGACCGCTGCAGCGATCCCCCAGAATGATGAACTCGACAAGAAGGTCGAGGAGCTGGAGCGCCAGATCCAGGCACTCCATGGAAGGAAACCGGGACGTGATGGTGACTTTGAGTTCACCACAAAGTCCCCCTTCTCCCAGCAAATTGATGACGAACCCGTCCCGCCGCGGTTTAAGATGCCCCAGGTGGAGCCTTACAACGGCAGGGCCGACCCCCTTGACCACCTAGAAAGTTATCGGGCCTTAATGGCCCTACAAGGAGCCTCGGAGGCCATGATGTGCAAAGCCTTTCCAGCAACGCTCCGAGGACCGGCCCGGCTTTGGTTCACCGGGTTGAAGCCGAGTACTGTCTCCTCCTTTGAGCAGCTCGGCAGGCAGTTTGCCAGTAATTTTGCCGCTAGCCAGCCCCAGCGGCGGACGTCGGACTCCTTCCTTGACATCAAACAAGAGGAGGGAGAGTCCTTCAAGGAGTACTTGGATCGGTTTACTGCCGCAACATGGGAAGTCCGGGAGGTGGACCAGTCAATCGCCATGTCGGCACTAAAGACTGGAGCCCGGTCTTACAGGTTCCTTTTCTCTATCGAGAAGAACTTCCCTGCGGACCTCACCGAAATGTTGACCCGAGCTCGCAAGTACGCCAAGGCTGAGGAAGCCATGGCCTCTCGGCGGGAGGAAGCCGAACGACCTGCCAAGATGCAGAAGAAGCACCAGGAGCACTCCCAACCAAGTAGCAGATTCCCCTGGCATGAGAAAGAGCCTCCTTGGCCCAAGAGCCTAGCTCGCCCGGGGTCTTCCCTCCAAAAATTCCAGACGTACACTCCTCTCACATCCACCCGAGCAGAAATCCTCATGGAGATTGAGGGTCGGGGCTACCTCCGACCTCCATTGAGAATGCGTCCGACAGAGTCGCGGAAGCACTCGAAAAAGTACTGCCGCTTCCACCGAGATCGCGGCCATGATACGGAGGATTGCTACGAGCTTCGTGATGAGATCGAGGCACTTGTCCGCCGAGGTCGGTTGAGTTATTTTGTCCGTGATCATGCCTACAGGAGAGAGCCCGAGGAACAAAATCCAGTGCCTCATAAGGAGCAGAATGACCACTGACCTCTCACGGGCATCATCAATACCATCAGAGGGCGGGCAACTAGAGGTACCAGAAGCTCCGAGCTCGGAGAAAAGAGCTTCCTCAAAGCATCCGTGCTCTGTGAAAGTCACATCTCCTTTTCTGATGAAGACCAAAAGGGTGTTGAGCCCTCTTTATGACGACGCTGTAGCTATTTCCCTCATCATTGCAAGGTTTTAAAAAAAGGATTTTAGTACATCATGAAAGCTCGGCTGATACCTTATTTTGTATGCCTTCCAAAGGATGAGCGCTCCTCTGGCTAGATTCATAGGAGATTCTACCCCAAGAAAGTACTATGAAGCTAAATCCTTTCATGGTCTAGAAGGCCGCCGAGCTCAGAAGGCTGCCAAGCTCCGAAGCCCGAATGCAGAACACCTCCCCCAGAAAATCGAGCCAAAGAAAGCTAGTGCCAAGCTAAGTCCTAAGGGACTTCGAAGCTCGGAAGCCATTAAAATATCTCCAAAAGGTACAGGACACCACTTTGGCTTCAAATAATTTCAATATTTTATCTATTTCCAGGTCGGAGAATCCAAAAAACGACCAACGTCGCCCCGAATAGGGCGCACGATCGCCAACGGACGAGGTCCGTCTCCTGTATGCGTCTCCAATGATGCTCTAGCTAAGCTCGGGACGCCGATTCGACGCCATTCGACGCCATTCGACGACATTCGACGCCATTCGACGCCATTCGACGACATTCGACGCCATTCGACGCCATTCGATGCCATTCGACGCCATTCGACGACATTCGACGATATTCGACGCCATTCGACGCCATTCGACGACATTCGACGCCATTCGACGCCATTCGACGCCACTTCGACGCCATTCGACGACACTTCGACGCCATTCGACGACACTTCGACGCCATTCGACGACATTCAACGCCATTCGACGCCTTTCAACGCCATTCGACGCCTCCTACGACAAGCCAAAGAAGGCCGCTGAGTCAACCTGGAGCACTTAACTCCAACTGCATGAGAGGTACACCCTACTTGGCACGTACATCTTTATACATATTTGGCTATATTACAGGATGATCGACGACTGGACTACTTCCTTTGTCCGAGCCAAAAAGCAGCTCGAACTCGGAAGTCGGGGGGTAGTGTTGGTGGTAAAATGGACCACCCCACAAATGCAATTATAGCACTCAAATCCGTCAGCAAGATCGAGCTCATCCAAGTGATCGGGCTCTTCGGCTCATCCAAGTGATCGAGCTCTTCCGCTTTCGAAGCTCATCAAGTGATCGGGCTCTTCTAAGTGATCGAGCTCATAGGCCGAGCCGAGCACAGCAGGCTGCCGAGCACAGCAGGCTGCCGAGCACAAAAGGCTGCCGAGCACAGAAGGCCGAGCACAGAAGGCCGAGACCAGAGAGCCGAGACCAGAAGGCCGAGTCCAGAGAGCGCCGACCAGAAAGGCAACCCCGCCGAGCCCATGCCTTAGCCAAATATCCAATCTCCGCCTAACCCTCCAAAGGATCTGACAACTAAATATATGACTCCACTTCAATCTGCCACCATCCCCAAGTCATTAAGGCACAAGATCTCCGCAGGCATTCGGCACACCCTATCATTAATGCATGAGACCCCCTCAGGCCTCCAATGCACTCAGTCATTAAATGAACACGGCTCAAGATGGTCTCCGGATCACTGAACCATCAAAGCGTACGGCTCTTTCTGACCACCGGTTCACTCAGCAATCAATGCACTTGTCATCTACGGACCCCAGGCCCACCACGGCCGGCGGTTCAACCACCCCAACGGGTCCGATCAATCGTGACAGCTCCCTGACAGTGACGGTAACCCATTAATTCGCCCAGTCACATCACAGGTAATCCGGCCACTCTCCCTATAAAAGGGGAGCTTCTCCCTCTAAGATGGGAGAGGCCTCTTCCTCCCAAGGAGATTATTCCGGGCTTCCACATACAATCTCTCTCTCTTCTTCAAAGTTAAGCCCCCCTCTGACTTAGGCATCGGAGGGCCGGCGCCGGGGAGCCCGGCCACCGGTTTTCCTTGCAGGACTTGCACACCCCCCGCGGCGGAGAACGCAGCCAGCCGGCGCACCGCCGCCCGCCTCCTACAGCAGCGGAGCTCCTCCTTCCCCGGCTTCACGGCGGCCCCCGGGTCCAATTTCCAGCAACAGTATGAACAGATAGTAATTAATTGGTACTGAATCTCTTAAATTCAAACATGAAATAAGAAGGATTTGAATCATAACCAAACTAAATTTATGTCTCAAACCCCCTAATAACTTAGAGACACGTCACACAAATACCCGACCAAGAAAACTATTAAGTTGATGGTTTTCATCTACTAATCATATTTTTCTCCTTTTCTAAGAAAATTTTCAAAAAACAAAAATCATAAATATTAGGATTTCTATGCAAAATCTTCAACATTTTGGAGGTGTCTATTTAGGTCTAACATCATAAATTAAAATATATAAAAAGTTATCCAATTTCAAAAGAAATTAAAGTTATGGTCGTCTGGTCAGATTTTTTTTCTCATTTTCTAAGAAAATTTTCAAAAATTTAAATACATAAAGTTATTGTTTCTATACAAAATAATTTCTTTTGTACCAAAAAAAAAAAAAGAAAATTCATATGTGGGGTTTCTTGGCACTTGCAATTTGTCAAAAGCCTTAAACGTCAATATTCCTCAATGCTTCCAAATGACAAGTAGGATGTCTGCCACATTAAAAAGAAAGAGATGGATAATGAGAAAGCTTTGTTCTAATATTGCTATAATCCTTAAACGTGGGAAGGCCCACATTTTCAATTCTCCGGTTCCTAACGCGCATTTAATGACTCAAAGATGTCTCTGAAAATTTTACATGAGGAAAAGAACTTCAAAGTGGGTCTTTTGTTGCCTATGGAGGACTTTTTTTGTTAGTAGAAAGCATCTTTAGTCAATCTTCTTGATATTAGAATATATAAATATATTAACAATTAGATAGATCTGCTTGAGGAACCTATTTGTATATATAAATAAATAAATAAATAAATAAATATATATATATATATATATATGTGTGTGTGTGTGTATATGTATATATATATGTGTATATGTATGTGTGTGTGTGTGTATATGTTAGAGCATTCGTAGAATATGGGTAATGCCGGATTGGCATTCCACAATGATAGGTTCATGGAAATGACCTCTTCCTAGTCCTTAGTGAGTTGGTATAAGATGCATGAGGCTCCTAAGTTGTTGATTCTCGGAGAAGGGCAAATAAAATGTTTGGAAAAAAAAAAAAAAAGACAAGCAAACCAATAATTATGCATTAGCATACTAAAATTGGCTATGTGTCTTGAAGAAATTCCCAGAAACTCGAGCTCTAGTAGATTATCTGTTGCTCTCAAGTTATATGTTGTCGTAGCATTGCTTTTGGTTATGCTCTTCAACTCTTCATCTCTCGCTAAACTTAATGCATTATTTTTGTGGAAGTAGTGATTTTGCAACTAAGCTTGTTTACTCTTACATATATGCATTTATATTTAATTTGATTAATTATTTTTGTGGCACATGAATGACAGGCTACTAAACCAACGTGACTCTTGTACAAGACATTTGTTCAAAATACATGATCTAATTGAAGCAGATTTATGAATAATGCAAAAGGTTAAAAGTGGCACTTCTTATGTCAAACTAGCATCAAATACTGTAGAATCACATGAACAATATTGAAAGAATTTATGTGATGCCATGTAATTTAATGATAAGAATGGCAGAATCCGATAATTCTCATAAATCATTATGTCTTGTTTATTGTATATATGATAAGATGTAACAATCCATGAGATGGATCAAACCAACTTGATATCTCAAATATCATGAAAGATTTTTTGATTCCAAAAGAAGGACAAATCAGTAGTTGTCTACGAGCTTACTCAAATAAATTGCGTCCCCTAAAAAGATTTTCAGCAACCATAGTCCTAATACATTATCATTAATTTGCTCTTATGTCGAATATTGTCATAGAACTGGATTATGCACTTCAACTCTTGCTGTCTTGTTAGACTTAATACACTCTTCCATGGAAGTGATAATTGCGCAGGTGAACTAAACAATCGTGACATGCATTTATATTTCATCTAACAAAGTGTTTTAATGACACATGCAACGTGCTAGAAAACCATTGTAAGCATAGCATACAAGTAAATTGAATCTTCTTCAACATATTTGTTCATTGAAGTAGAGCTATGAATGGTGCAAAAGGCTCAAAATCGACTCGTCTAATGTTAAACAAATATCAAACATAGTACCAAACACTGTAGAATCATGTGAAGAACTATTAAAGAAAATTATGCATTGCCATGTAATTTCGTACATAAAAGTGAATTGCATACAGGATAAGATGCCACGATCTATGGATAAACCATACTGGATATCTCAAATGGCATGCAAGTCTGAATCCTCTACAAGTGCAACTATAAGAAATTCTTATTAGAATTGTCACGAGAGTTCTCGATTTTGAGACGAGAACAAATCCATAATTATGTATGAGCGTATTAAAATTAGCTATATACTCTAGAGAAATTTTCAGAAAATCCTATTAGATTATCGGTAGCTCCGAGGTTGTCTGCCATAATATTGCTATTAAGATTATAATCTCCGTCTACTCTCCCTCTCTTGGTAGATCTAAGACACTATTCAGTGGAAGTAATAATTTTGTAGATGAACTTGTTTATATTTTTTAAAACGTATTTATAGTGCATCTAATAAATTATTTTTGTGGCGTGTGCAATACAAGCTCATATATCCCTGTGATTACATGCACAAATAAAGTGACCATGGTGCTTAATCATGATACGCACCCAAAAAAAAAAGCCGGATTTCGGACGGCGACAAGGGAAAGCGGCCGGGGAATAATAGCGTCACCCTCCTCACCAATCATAGACTTTCGAGGGCCCCACCCTCTCCACTCCAGTACTAACCGTCCAGCTGCCATTGCGGTGGTTGGGACCACGGGGTTGTATCTTTCGCCCGAAAGAAAGATTCACCTTCCTTCGCGCCATTCCACCGTTGGATTACTCGCAGCACATTGGTGTGCACGTATCGCAAAGCCAGCAGAGGAGGATTCAACGGTGGATTCAGGCGAAGGAAGGTGAATCATTCTCCCCATCTCATTGAAACGGGGTTGTGGGAGAACGATCATCGACCCTCCTGTGGGACCCGACGTACCAAGTAATTCTCCCCCGGGCCCCACAAGCCCGTTATGACGCCATTATGGTGGAAACTGGGCCCCACAAGCCCGTTGGTGTGGGAGGCTCAAAATAACGGGATACGAATTTGATGACGGTCTATTTCGTCATCATAAAAATTATATATAAAAAATATATGTTTTTTTTTCTTTTTTTTTAATTTCAATTCCTATATATATATATATAATCTGACAAATAATAATTCAAACAAATAATACTACAATATCTATTACTTTTTATTATAGAGTAAACAATAACTATCATAAGTTTTATGCTTATCATATTTTTAAGTTTTCATGCAAACATAATCTCATGTTTAGCCTTGAAAATAAAGCTTCCGCCGAGGTTTTAGGACCTGCACTCTCTCTCTCTCTCTCTCTCTCTCTCTCTCTCTCTCTCTCTCTCTCTCTCTCTCTCTATATATATATATATATATATATATATATGACAGGATGGTGCATTTGATCCAATTGCTCCTTGTTTTTTTTTAAAACTTTTATTATGAGTGTTAATTTTCTTTCCATCTCAAAAAATTTTATATTTTTATATATGTTAACTGATCTAAGATTTATATTTTAATAAAATTATATTCTTAAAAATAAAATTTGTAAAAAAATGATAAATAAAAGTTATGACCACTGATATTTTTAAAATTTTAAATATATATGCTTTCATATGTATGACATATACCAAAGACTAGTTATATATATAAAAAATATATTGTTCTAGCTAGATGATATTCATCTCATGCTGCTAAGTTACAAGCAAAGTTATTCAATTCTCAGACAGTAATACGTGCTGTGCGGAGAAATAGCATTGGTTATAAACATTTGGTTCTATCTTATATATTGTAAGTTGGAAAAAAAATTCTTCAAATCCCAAGAAACCAATCAAACCATGTGGAAAAGAAAAAATAAATATGTAAACTTTTGAAAATTTATTAAATGTAGTGACACAAAAGGATCACGGTTGTTTCAATTTTTGTTTTATCACAGCTTAGTTCTAATAATAAATAAGAGCAAGAAAAAAATAGTGCCAGAGAATAAAGACGTGAGCCACCAAGGTGGTAATCCAGTGAAATTGGGCGTAGTCTTCTAACCGCAGGGTTCCAAGTTCGAATCGCCTCACGTGTCGATTAAAATATGATGACACTGCTTGGACTTGGGGTCTAAAAGCGCTTATTGGTCCACTAATAGCTTTGGTGGTGCCAGGTGTGACGTACTCACTTTTGGATGGGGAGGATATGAGTAAAACGGTATCTATCCGCATCGAACATTCTTTTGGCGGGGCGGAGGCTCAGTGGAAGCTGCTACGCAGGGATGAACTTGTCCCTTTCTCCTCTCTACTTTTTTTTTTAGCAAAAAAAATAAAAATAAAGACGTGACTAAAATCTTGGCTTGTACCGCCTATTTGCCAGGGTTATCGTTCTAGCTTTGGGCTCTGTGGAATCTTTTAACAAAGTGGGGTCCAAGGATAACACCGCATCGAACTGATAACACCGTCCCAACGGTCACATGCAAAACTACCGTCACAAGCGATTCAAGTTGGCAAGAGAGATTCCCTCACAACTCACCAGCCAACGCATAAACCATGAAGGAGAAATGCCACCTACTACTACTATTCTACTTGTCCTCTTTATTCCTCGTGAAAATACTGTGCACCTTATGCCCCTATATATGGGTCGCGATATTTACGGTCACCCATGCATTACATGCAAGATCAAATCTTGTTGCTAAAGCTAGAAGCTAGCATGATTCCCTAACAGAACTCTAGTATGATTCTAATGGCACCCTTAAGATCATATATCATGTGTAGCCCAAAATTGTTTTTGATTGAAATAGAATCGGAGCTTGCTACACATTTGTAAAATTCTTCCTTTTGTCACCCAAAATTTCATAGACTATTAATTTTTGTAACTACCTGTCGTTAATTAGGCTAGAAGATTTAGTAATGTTGTTTTGTTGATTCACCATAATGGCCATTATTAAATAGATATTGATGGGGGGTAGAATGGATCGTCCTGCTCAGAACAAGGGATCATCCCATTCCAGCCAGGTAGACTTCAGCACCGACCAGGCCAGACCTCGGTTCTGCTAAGAGCCAGTTCGATCTCGGACTTCGCCGAAGGCTCAGCCGACCTCGACCGAATCTCTCCACTGCTACGACCTGCAGCAACCTCTTCTGATGCTTATAATTACGTTCCGGGCCTAAGCTCGGGGCGCCCTGCTGCATCGACCGCGAGCCAAAGAGCTCCTTCGACCGTAGGACTATACGACGACGCGCCCTGACTAAGCTTAGAGCGTCCTTATATTCGCCGACGCACTCAGACCCGAGCTCATGGCGCCTTTATATTCACCGACACGCCCCGACCCGAGCTCGGGACGCCCTTATACTCGACAACACGCCCCGGCCGAGCTCGGGGCACCCTTGATATTCGACGGCGCGCCCCGGCCAGGTTCGGGGCGCCCTATCCAACAACGTGCCCCGACCCTTGAGCTCGGGGCACCCTACCGAGCATACCTCATAATCGGGGAGACAAGGCCGACCTCAGCACCTGCCAAGCTGACCTCACTAATCAAATGTCGTGCCCTCCGAGCGAGCCCGACCGCAACGCCCACTGGGCTGATCTCGCAGAGTATATGTACGACCTCTCATCGAGCTCGACCTCGCCCACGTCTGCATCTACATGCGCGCCCATGCACGTGCACGCGCCCAGGCCTACATACGTGACCGTACATTACAACCTCACCATGCCATGCTTTGTTTGCTGGCCAACTATAACCAAATACAATGCCATGTTGTCTCAGCCATACCTTGCGACATTCACCAACACCTTACCATTTACAAGAACGGCCTATGTCATGCACCTCAAGTAAGCTCTAGTTGCACGCCATCTGGCTAAAAGTTATCTCCTCCCATGATGAGGACGAGCCATACCTCCACCACCTGGGCACCTCTATGGGGACTATAAATAACCCCATCAGATAACGTCTAAAGAACTTTGGACCAATTAAAATCCATCCTAACTTGAGCGTCGGAGGGTCCTCACCGGAACCACCGGTGAGGCTTTGTGCAGATACGCCGTCGCACGTGAGGTGGCTCTTCTTTCTCCGCTCCGGCCGGCAACTCCCTCGACTCCCCCGATGTGGTTACCCTCGGGCCAAATTTGAACCACAACAGATATAAAATAAGTAATGTTATCCATTTTGATATTAAATAATATATTTTATTTTTAAGAAATAATTTATATAGCATTAAGTAAACTCTTATAAATAGATTAAAAGATAGTATTTAATTATAAGCATGGATTGTGTTCAATAGTGGTTGCTCTTGTTGTTATATAAAATATTGATGATTTGTTGTCGAAAATACAATGTTACAGTGGTTGTAATACTTTTACAATACCTCTTTCTTTGTATCTCATTGCATATGTTTACAGCATGTGGAAATACAATGAAATTGTTACAATAGCCATTGCAACACTAAAATCTTTGTTATCTATAAACATAATTTTTTGTAGTATGTAGCAAATAACAACACTCTTTTTGTTATAAATAATGCCAAAGTTGAGCAGAGTCCAGAATTCAATTCTAGATGAGTTCCTACTTTGGTTGTATCTCACCTTAAAGGAGTCTTGAAGGGAATATAGTGCATCATTGTTGCTAACTCAAAGTAGAGTAAAATATCAGGTACTTCAAAACTATATATATATATATATATATATATATATATATATATATATATATATATATATATATATATATATATATATATATATATATATATATATATATATATATATATATATATATATTCATAAAAAGAAAGTTTATGTTATTCCTTGAATCTTCCCGAAGTACTTTTAATTGATTTGACCAAAAAAATTCCAAAATATTTATGGTTGTATGCATATATGCTAGTAATTGTATAACCAAGTAATATGTTATATTGAGAGAAATTGAAAACGTCTTTCTTCTTTCTGCTGACTAATCATGGACTCAGAGCTACAAAGATGGAGGTGAATAAAGAAAAAATTATTCATTTATAGTAACAAAGAAAATGTTGGAAAGGGAAAACTAATTACTCCTTCCTTTTGATCAATCAAACATTTTGTGATATGTATATACAAGTGTACAAATGTATGAGTTGGCCTACACAATAATATTTAATAAGGAAACTAAACAATGAGATAAGAAAAAAAATAAATAGAAAGTAAACAATGAAATAAGCAAAAAATAACTCAGTGTACTAACATAGGGATTTCATGCGGAAGGAAGAAGATGTAGAATCTTACTCCTTCATTCCCCAAAATAAACACCCATAAAAAATATGATTTAAGAAAAGAGAAAAAAATATGAATTTGCAAGATAATTCAACTAAGATGCAAAAAAAAATAAAAAATTAAAATAACATAAAATAAAAAAAATAAAAATGAACACTCGGCATGGTTTTCTGATCCACAACAAACTCAAAGTAAAAATGTTTATTATTTAGTTTTGCCTAAGTAACAAACTAGCCTTTTCCTACAATAGAATCTTGGGTTTTTTGAGCTTGGAGTGAGTCTATTCATAGGTAATTGGGGGTGGTCAAACTTCCATTACAGCAAGAATAGGTTTCTCCGACAGTTACGTGCCGACGCAAGAGAGTAGAAATATGATAACATAACTTATAGGACTAAAAGAAGAGTAAGAGAGCATTTAGGAAGCTCTAGAAAGCACTCCTACTTATTCTAAGGTATTCCTGATTTGAATTAGGAGTAGTTTGACCAAAACACCCACCATCCATGTAAATTTGGTATTTTGTGCAATGATCAATAAATTAACCATAACTCTCTACCCCAAATTTGGAGTTCCATAAATTGAGTTGGACTCATTCGATGCCCTTTCAAGCAAGTTATATTGCCTATATTTGGCATCACAAAATTTTTTTATAAATTGTGAACGTATGACGTACGTCAGTGTCGTGTGGACTATTTTTGTGTGAGGGCATGCTACATGGATGTCATTGGAGTCTATCCAAAACCTTTTGATTCCATGTAATGTGTGAATAACTGAATTGTTTTATTGAATAGCCAAAAGTGAGGCATCTACAACTCCAAATAGGACTTGTCATATCTTTTTTCATCCAATCCTGCAGCTCTATACTGGCTCCCTCTTCAACAAGAATGTTGACATCTTCTTCACTGCCACCCTCGGCTCTGTCACCACCAACCTGCCTTTGTTCCCCATGACACTCTCCATAGTTGACATTGCTGCTATCTCCTTGTTTCTTCTTTTACTTTCTCTTCTTCATTATATATAATAAGAGAGCTAGGGTTTTAACAGTCTCATCCTATCGGAGGAACTCATGCCATGAGATTATTCTTTTATTATCAGCTTAAATACTTGAGGTTTTACATGAAATAAACTTTGCCAAACTTGGCTCGTTATACAAATTAATATGGGTAAGGAAGGGTGATAACAGGTAGTAAAAGCACAAGATGGACCCATATGATTGCAAAAACTCTACAAATAATTACGAGTGAGACTAGAAATGTACTTTTGTAAAAATATATGAATGTATCTATGAATTCACCTAAATAAAGAACAACAAGAATAAGGAAAAGATCCTGAAAGTTTTCGTGATTTCTTGAGGAAAAACAAATGTCTCATGAATTATTAGACAACCACCAACATACTACTTTCTTGAGTCAATCATATGTACATCAAGGGTTAGAAATTAGTTAATATGTAACTTTGATTGCCATGCTACTCTATTTATACAGCAAAGAAAAATTAATCTCACTTAATACACCATGCTTAGTTGCCGTTATCCTTTGTAACAAATAATGTGCCATATGTAACTCTGAGATTCGACAATATATAGCTCCCACACAGATTTCAGTGATGGTGAACATAGATCTCAAAATTAATGGAGTATGGCAGCAAGAAGAAAACCAGTCAACATGTAGAAAGGAACCAGTCCAACCATACGTGTGATATTATGTAATTACCAGTCTAGTGTCAGTGGGTTCGGTCATTATTGCTTGCATAGCTTCTAGTAATGAGATAGGAGAGCATTTAAAACTCAATATCTAGTTTCTAGTCCCGAACCCTTTCATTTAGAAAGTTGTGCACAGCTAGTAGAAAGAGTATATAAAAGGCTACGACTTAATATAAAAGGCTACGCTTTTGATTAGTCGACTTTCTTTTTTCACGATGGAATACATTCCAATAATGTTGTCTCATTGTCATTTGTAAATTCCCATGTCTTGATTATTTACTTTTCCACATTCTTAATCACATAATCATCAGTTCAGCAAGTGATAGTGTTCCTAATGATTAACTGACTCAAACTTTAGTAAAAAAGAGACTTGTTTTTTTTTTTTTTTGGTGTTACATATTTGTTAAGAGAGAAAAACTTATTATAAAATTAAATAAAACTAGAATGATTAATCAGCAATAATCTTTAGAAATATAGAGATTAAGTGGAGTGGATCAAAGGAAAATGTTAATGTATTCATGTACTCAGAATATAATGTTGGAATCATTGGATGATATTTGTCAAGCATTGTGGAGCCTATGAATGTTGGTGCCAAACTGGACCCATAAAAGTGAGAATATTCTCCTCCCTTTTTTCCCCCTTCCATTACTTCCATTAGGTGGACACTTTATTCACAAGCATTAGGTATTGAGAAGTAATTGTGACATGAACCAAATCCCTCGGTCAAGAAAAGCAAATAAACAAGTCATGATAAGGAAAATAGGCTCTCATACAATAGAAACACAGCAGTTCCCACATTAATTAGGAGAAATTATACTTGCACCATGTCGCTGTGCACCAGGCCAATTGCCACATCTTCTTTACATGGGCATCATTCATCATGTGCATGTTTCGGTGATTGGTCTATAGGAAAGAGATGCAATCATGGTGCGGGGTGTAGGGTATAATTTTTTGCTAATTAGATCATCCAATAGTTACTTTGAAGGCTGATCGCGTATTCGGATTTGGAAATGTTTCGGTGATTGGGCCATCAGAAGGAGATGCAGTCATGGTGCGGGGTGTCAGGTATAATTTTCTGCTAATTTGATGCTTGTGTGCATAACACCATGTGAAGTGCATACACATGATTGAATATCCTGAGCATCAGATTACATGATAATGTACATCGTGCAATACATGATGGACCAGACTACGTGCTCATTTCAATGTACTTTGTAACATGGTCTTTGTATATACGTTCATGCATGACGTCCCAAATTACTGAACTTTGAAGCTAGGAATTGTACATGTGGGTCAACCATGCAAGGAAAAGAGACGTGGGTGTATGTGTACCCAAAAAAAAAGAAGAAGAGAGGGGACGTAATACTGACGCCAACCACACGAAACCAGGGATCATGAGTGCATGATGGCAAATATTTTCCTTTTATTTCTAATATGATTAATAAATTATAAAAGTAACATAAATATTTTTAAAATATTAAAAATACATGCATTGGTGGACCAATAGTGAAACTAAAAGATTCAATATGACAATATTATGTTTTCATTGGATATTTGGCATCACAATCTTAAATTGTTAATGAAGATGATCCTGTCATAATATCATAGGAATAATTTACTACATGTTATTAGTAGACTAGTTACCAGCTATCTTCATTGTCCTCTTATTCATTTATCTTTGCTTATAAGACAAAATCTTATATTTTATTCTGAGAAGCTTTCAAATATAATTGAGAAACAAAAAGGTACAGAAAATCTATCATGCAGTGCAAAAGAAAAGCCAATAACATCATGGGTTACCATGCATGAGAGGACCACTTGGCACTAGACGAAGGTAGATAACAAAAAAAAAATATAGATGCAGAGTAAAATAATTCTCATAGGGTAGAAAAAGGTGATAGTTTAAGTGGAAAAGGAAGGTGAGGGTGGGGGAGACAGCGGTCCCATGCGGCCTAGTCTCCTTTAAACCCGTTTTAATGGTGATTAGTTGGGAATGGAGGACCACCGTTTCCCCCACCTCGGTCGGCGCCAGCCCCTATATTTAGAATATAATTTATACTGGTAGTAGAGGAGCAGCAGTGATACAAATCTCCAAAATCCCAATCCATCTCTGTCCTTCTGTGAAATAAAGCAGAGGGCTACCAGAAGCCCATCTGAGAAAAGTTTTTAGGTGTGGAAGAGAGGAAAGGCAGAGGCAGAGAGAGAGAGAGAGAGAGAGAAGCAAAAAAAATAAACTAACTTTGGAGGAGCTGGGATTCTAGCCAATCCGAGTTCAGCCACCTTTTCCACCTAAGAGAAAGGAAAGAACAATTTATTGAAGCCTGGCAGTAATAAGTGCGAAAAAAGAGAGAAGAGAGGGTGGTAGGCTCCTCAAGTTGAAGGACGAGGATCTCTTTCCTTGCTATTTTGTTTCTTTTGCTTTCCTCTGGCTCTCCTGCTACTTGCTCAAGATGAAGTAGAGCTCGTTCCATGGTCTCTCCTTGACCTTTCCGAAGAGAAAAACCACTGCTTATAAGGTTCACTATATGCATGGTTGTCTTTTCTCTTTTTAGGTGCACTATATGGTTGTTTTTCCTTTGTCTAAGGTTCACTATACGGTTGCTCTCTCTCTCTCTCTCTCGGGAATCCATTGAAGGGAGGCCTTCTTCTATATCTTTGAGGCTGTGATCAATCCTAGAGCTTTTGTATGATGGCCCATGAGTCCCACTATGCTGAATTCTACGCCGCCGACCACCCGGCGATGGAAAGCTTCGAGCCCAACCACAACCTCTTCGGCCCCCAAGGTGGGATGGAGATGTTGGGACCCCCTTCCAAGCACCCAAGCTCCAACCTTGGGAGAGGCTTCATCCCCCCAGACTTCCTGGAGGCGTCGAACAAGAACTTAATGGTCGCGGCGGAGGCAGCGGCATCGGCAAGCCCGTGGCAGGTAGATGACTCCTCGCTGAGGTCTCTGTTTCCCTGCCAAGGGACGTCCGAGCAGCCTGGTGGGAGGCTGTCGCTGTCCCTCTTCAACCCAAAGCCCTCCGATGCCATCGGAGTCCCTCAGTCCTTCCATCAGAGTGACTCCAGGGATGTATTTCTTTCAAGAGCAAAAAGTTCTCACCAACAGCAGGTGTTCATGCAGGAAGGGAGGGTTTTTAATTCCCAACAGCCCTTTCAGCTGAAGAATTCCAAGTACTTGATCCCAGCTAAGGAGCTTCTGAATGAGTTCTGTAGTTTAAGAGGAGAGATCAGCTCAAAAAAGAGGTCCCAGAAGGCAAGCCAATGGGAAGAAGGTGGGCCTTCTTCCTCCTCTTCTTCATGGAACCAGTCTCTAAACTCCATGGACCTCTTGGAGCTCCAGAGGAGGAAAGCTAAGCTGCTTTCCATGCTAGAAGAGGTCAGTAATTCCTTACTCATTTTTCTTCTTATTCTTCTTCCATCTTATTGGTCGGACAAACAATTGATCAAAAGCTTTTTTTTTTTTAAGAAAAAAAAATCCTTTCAGTGGGAATCCCAATTGATTGGTTTAGAAGCTCGAATCTGGGGTTCAATTATGTAGGACTGCAGAACCATGGGTAGGGACAGATTGGCAGTTTTTGAGGTTCACTATTTACTTTTGGAAGCCTCTATTCTCCTACTTTCTCATAGCCAACCAGCCCTATCATTCTTCCATCCGCCTTATTTAATGGAACCCCACCACCTTTCCCTGTCCTTTTTTCCATTATAATGACGACTACAATTATTCCTGTAAACTTGCAATTGCTATCATTATTACCATCATTACTACTATAATTATTAACGATGTTATTATTTACTACTAGTGTGCAAAACCTAACATATGCCAAGTCATTTTATGCAAAAAGATAAGGCTAGAATGCAAATTAAGTTGAAAAGGAGAAAAGAAGCCACATGGCTAATTACATCCCGAACGAGAGAACATGCATGGTCTCATGGCAATATGCTAATTGCTTTCATATCCTAGTGTTGTTCTTAGATGATTACCATAATATTGGAAGCATGCAGTAACTAAGGAGCATGACATTATATGTATTTGTACAATATCTATATAGGAGCAGTGGGTGCAGAACTTGTGATAACATCTTCTTGAAATGCATTCACTCAGGTGGATAGGGGTTACAGAAAATACTGCAAGCAGATGAGGGTGGTAGTGTCATCGTTTGAGGCCATGGCCGGGGAAGGAGCAGCCGCAATCTACTCAGGGTTGGCTTCCAAGGCCATGTCGCGGCACTTCCGATGCCTGAGGGATGCAATTGTTGGTGAGATACGAGCAACGAAGAAGGCAATCGGAGAGAAGGACACGGCCTCACCAGGGACTACGAGAGGTGAGACGCCGCGGCTCAAGCTTCTCGACCAACGCCTGCGACAGCACCAGGCATTTCAGCAGGCAGGGCTAATAGAGAGCCACTCTTGGCGACCTCAGAGAGGCCTTCCTGAGCGTTCTGTTTCGATTCTTCGAGCTTGGCTCTTCGAGCATTTCCTGCACCCGTATCTCTCTCTCTCTCTCTCTATCTCTATCTCTCATGAACTATGAAAGCTACTTGCATTATAGAACTCATTGTGATTTACTGCCTTAAATCACAAGGATAATGCCTGGATTTAGCTTACTATTCTACAGATTATGGAATGATGTGCCTCTTAGATCCTATTCGCCAACTTTACAGTCCACAATTTTTATTAGGTCTTGGACAAAATCACAAGATATTATTCTTTTTTCCTTTTTTTTTTCTTCTGTGCACATGAATAAGATCATAAGACTTCATTTAGTGAAATTGACCATGAGTAATATCTTGGGTGATTGACGAAACTAATAAAATCCAGAAATTTGATCAAAAAATTAATTTAATAACATTGGCTGCAATTGCTATTGTACGCTTTATACAATAATGTCACTCAAGATATTAGAATACCAAGCTAATTAAGAGTTATCCTGGTAGTGGTTTCCCGGCCATCACAATCACGTACGCAATTTTCTATGGGTAGTTTTCTTATAAGAAATGCGAATCCAATGAGGCGTAGCGTGATGCCAGTGCTGACGTCTATTGCTACTTCCAGCTGCCTTTGGTCAGCTGCTCTTTGTTTTTTAAGCATGGCATGCCAATTTCACTTTGTATTGATCTGTAACAAACGAGGAGAGACCCAAAGAACAAAAATAATAATAACAATAATACTAATAATACTAATAGCTGATTTCTTCTAGTTCCAGTGTCGGATTTAAGAATTGAACTTGATGCAGGTATCCCAATGATGTCGATAAACACATCTTAGCCCGGCAAGCCGGACTCTCAAGAAGCCAGGTATTCCAATTTCATAGCTAGCATCTTTCATCATACCCATTAGATACATATCCTTCATTCATTCCCCTGTTTTATATTTTCAAATTAGTTGTATTGATTACCTTTATATAATATACAGTTATGACTATGCTCATACGTTCTTAGTTCATTCAATATATATCTAGAATCATTCAAATTTATAACTTATCAAACTATATCATCACTATATGCATGCATGGATTGCACCCCAGGTCTCCAATTGGTTCATAAATGCAAGGGTGAGGCTTTGGAAGCCAATGGTGGAGGAGATGTATTCGGAGGATATGAAGGAACAAGATAACCTGTCCTCCCATGCGGCAACTTCACATCAAGACAACAACACCAGCTCTAACCCTAACCATAACTCTAGCCTTAGTCAGAAGCCAGCACCAGGGCAGCTTCTCAATGACTCCGACTCGCTCTCGTCCATCATCAACGGCAGCCACCGTAGCGACGGAAAAAATACAGTAAACGCCGAAGCTTCCCAACGTCACAATCCACAGCAGCAGGCTGAGAACTTCGGCGTCGTCGAGCTGGACATCTCCTCCTACGGCAGCTGCGGCAATCAAAACTTGCGCGGCGGCGTGTCCTTAACGCTGGGCCTTCAGCAGAACAGTGGGGCAGGCAAGACGCTATCATTCTCGCCTGCTTCTCAGCATTCTCTCCTCTTCTCCAGAGAGCATATCGACGACGGCCAGCAGCTCCAGTTCGCCATTTTAGATGGGGAGGCACGGACTCTTCCCTACAGGAACGTGATGGGTGCTCAGCTGCTGCATGACTTGGCAGGATAGAGGATGAAGAAGGCATGCATGCGACCTGCAAGGTTAGAATAGAAGCATACTGGCTCGAGTAAGTAGCTAGATATACTACGTATACCTTTTTGTATATTGTTTTGCCTCGTAGGATAAATACTTTTGTCCTTTGTTATTGTTTCTCCCTGGTATTATATTTGAATCCTATCTTAATAGCGACATTATGTCACTTGTAGGTGCAAGTAAATATATGTTTATACATATAAAACTTTATTCGGTCAAAAAAAAGATATACATACAACTACTTCATTCAATAATCAAACACCTCTCTCTCTCTCTCTCTGTGTGTCTGTTGCGTGCGTGCACATCTGCGCCTGTGCATGCGTGCGTGTAACCAAACACGTAAGATTTATTGAAATGATTCAAATGATCATGAGGCAAACGCATTAATCTTGATGGTGTTTTACTGGGCTAATGGTTAAGGGGGGGTTTCATTACTTATTCATCGTATTGCACCAACTAAATGACTGATTAAAAGATTGTCTTGGCTTAATTTCTTGGAGACAGAGAATGATATTTGGATAATTTCCCTTTTATGTATTAATCTTTCTAACGCACCTAGGATGAGTATTATAACTCTGCGGTAGGCTAGGAAGATGGTGTGTTATGAAAATAAGGATAAAGCTGAAAATGAATTCCTGCACTACAAAGAACTTTATGATTATGTATGAAGACTCATGCAGGCGTATATTTAGTCTCATATCAGTTATCACTGAGAAGATCTTACATATTCATACAGGACAAAGGAACCCAAAAGAAATACCTTCTGACTAGCTATTTTGGATGAGGCCATGAGTTGATGCATTATGTAAATACCTCACAATCCATTGACAAAAAATTTTGTTACAGAACTTAATGCACACAAGTTTCTCAATCTCATGTATGCATGTATTAGCCAAATTATATATGTGTTCTTCTTGTATCGCATTTTCTTTGAGACATTAACATGATTGTGAAAAGGCCTTGTCTATCAGTAGTGCAATAGATATAATTTTTTGAGGGAAAGTACGTGCCCTACTTTGTTTTTTGAACATGTGAAATTTCAAAGCAGCAAGGTAACTACGAGCATCAAACTCTGACATATGAGTGTATATGGAATAAATTTGTGACTCAATTAGATTAATAATGGAATAGCTGATTATGTTCATGAAAAGCTAAATACTGATGATCAGTTGAGTCGCATCATTCAATGTTTACAACGCACCTGAATGGATTGTATATTACCACACTGTTCATGCATGAGAACACTTCTCTAAAGAGTTATTCAATCATCTCCAGCCTAATTGTGTCATTACATAAAATCCTGTCGTGCAAAGAGTAGTATTTATTCTCTATGTTACTTCCACCATGTTGTAGAAGTTACTGTGTGACTCTAGTAATGTATTTTATGGTTGTAAATAATTTATTGTGTGCATCTTAAGAGACTGATTGCAATGCCATTGATGCCAAAGGAGAAACCCTTACTACATCATACGCTTACCCTGCATTTGTGAAGAGCTAACTCTTTGACATTTTGTTGAATTTAATAATTATAATTATGTAAAGATATTTCTATCTTCAAAACATCAATTGAATTCTAGAGATATAATATCTGGAAAGCTACTAGTTCGATCAAATTTGATAGGTGATTAGTTTGTATGCAAGTTGAGATAGAAATTAGATTAAATCATATTAGAATTTTGTTCAATCAATATACTAAGCAACAGTGGACTTCGATATAGTGTGTGCCGTTAGATAAACTATGCTTGTAAATGAAAATTGGTAACATTTTTTAATCAATGCAGAGAAAATAGCATCCCGAGGGTCCTAATGCATGCCTTAGATTTGCTACTAAGATGCATTTTTTGCAACACTTATGAACATGGGCATTTGGTATATATGCTTTCAGTGGCATTGGCTCAAAATTCCAGAAATAGATTATTGATATCATATTTAAGTGTGGCTAACAATATTACCAAGTGCCATAGTTGGAGCTTCAGTAGCATTTACAAATGCCGAATAATAATGAAACGTTTAGTAAAATTTGTACAAAATTCTAATCAATGGCTAACACCATCTACGGCTTGCACATCCAAAGATACTGCATCGACAAATGCTAAAGGCTATTTTTGTTGTTGTGATATAAAATCTCGTCATTTCATGCGAATTAACCTTTGATTATTATTGAACTTAAGTAACTGGAGAACTAAAATGGTTCGAAGTTTAATTAATTACCGTTAGTGTCTTTCACATCGAAGCCAACGTTGAGCTCATGCATCAATTTGTTTCTCTGTTGGTAGATTTTGGGTTGCCGTACCCTTGGATCTCCATAGTCTTGAATTTGCTTACTGCATCTGGCTATTTTCAATAGCCAATTGATGGACTTTATAAAATTTTTTTCTTTTGGAAAAACTTCTTGCAATGAAAGCAAGGGTAAAAACCAACAAAGTATCTAGCTTATATTACATTCAGATCTTTCACATTCTAAAAATGCAACTCCTTCTCAAAATTTAATATTTATGGCTGTCAAAATATTTTTTATTATTCTCATAAAGAAAATTCTTTTATTTTAAATCATTTGCAAGTCATAAATGGATACCAATCATAGGTACTTCTTGCATGATTTACATGCGTAAGCTTTTTCAGTTCAAGTAATGAACAAATACTTTGTTCCATTCCATGACATTGACAAAGTTTTTTTTTTTTTTTTTTTTTTTTTTTTTTTTTTTTTTTTTTGAGGCTAAGGTAGGCAAGGAGCCACCTTGATGATGAGGAATAGTTACAACTCAAATCTTGTTAAGTTTGACTCAATTCTACAATCTGCAATCTCTAAGTTAGGATTAAATAATAAGTTGGTTCAAACTTGCAGGGCATGTCTAAAATGAGGATAGCAGACTAGCCAGCCAAGACTGAATTAGGGTGTGGATGGGCACTTGGGCAGGGTCAGGCCCAAAAGCCCAGAGGTTACACCTCAGAGAAAACCCTAACCCAAGTTCCAGGCCTAAGACAGAGGATTCCAGGCCTAAGCCCAACCCCAGTTAGAACTTCTCAGCACTGGCCAGGCTTAGATCTGGCCCTGCTGTTTTTGGGCAAGTTGGTTCTAAGGCCTAAAAATTCACACCAGACCTGGGTTTTTTTGGGCCAACTAAGGCTGGGGCCCATTGATAGGCCTAAGTCAAAATCATATGCTCTTGGCTAAGTGACCCTCTTTTTTGAGGCACCAATAAACAATTTAATAATAATAATCTTCTTTTTATGAAAATATAATTCTCCCACATTGATTACTTGCTATATATTTTACTTATTCTGTCTTTTCGAGAAATATATAGACAATTTTACCACCAGATCACTAATCAAAATGTAGCAGTCAGCAGAATGGATTAACATGCAGCAATCAATTATGACGAGCTTATAATTCTCACTAATCAATACGTTTAACTTAATCCAACCTGTTGTATGTTGGGGTGGATTACCTATTTAATAAAATAATCATGTTTGGGTCTAAATTTTGATCTATTTAATAAACAGCTCAGATTCGGGCTAACAGATTTTTTACCTAACCTCTATCCGACCTAATCCGTATCTGAGTTAACTAACTTAATTGCCACCCTTGCAAACTCTACCCAACAAAACCCTCATTTGGGTGGTTGTGTGAGATTAATGTGAATCTAATTTGGTTCAGTTCGGAGTGGGAAAATATCGTCATCATTTCATGCTCTTGAAAAGAATTGGAGGAGTGTTAGGTCCAGCCTAGTTTTTTTATAATTAGGCTCTTTCAACCTTCTCCAGCTTTACTCCAACAATATCTATGTAGAGTATCTTCCCATCAGACCTAACCTGAAAGTAACCTATTGAGTGTGTACTAAAAGTCATCAACTATTAGCTTAGTTGGTGAATACCCTTCCACTAAGGGCTTGCCTTTGAGTTCAAATCCTGGATATTGAGAAAGAGAGAGAGAGAGAGTATTCGGGCTTCCAATCCAACCCAACATAATCCAGACCCGAATAATAATGCAAACTAATGGTAGTACGATATCAAAGTTATGTTTGGAATCAAAAGTTTATGGTAGACTAGAGTAGGGTTCAAGTGTGGGTGGCATGGAATTACGTTTATGCATTCTGTTGTTCTGATTTGTCTTCAATTAGCCCTTAACCCAGTCCTATCTCCCCAAGTTCATGCACAAAAGCACCCTTACAACATTATCATGCAACTTCTCCATTGATCAACTTGATCAGACAAGCTGGCTTTGAGACCAGTCATTGACTAGGAGAGGATTTCATGCTGGAACAGAGTATCTCAGGTTAGGGCTGCTACTGTGGACTCGGGGCTTGGGTGCCTAATTGATCAATTGGGAACCTCTCCAATTTCTATTTCCATCCATTTCACGGCGGTTTGATGAGTTGCTCTCCGTTCAAGCGATCTCCTATTTAAGAGAAATTATACCCTATACCTTATGCACTACATCAACAATGCACCACAGAAACAAACTGAGACGAGGTGGGCGAGGCGGCAATCTAAGACAAGTCCATAATAAATGGAGTTTGTAAGAACCGAGATGCGTAGTAGACGTAGTGTGCTGCTATATGGTGCATGTTGTGTAGGGTATAATTTCTTTCTATTCATCCTTTTGACTTCGAAGTTGGAGCAGGATTCCCTTGAATCCACCGCCAATGAATGGAATGGATGATGAGTGATTGAAACGGGTTAACAATGAAGAATTTGAACTCTATTTTTAGAAAGAAAAATAAGAGAAAGTAGGAAAAAACAATGGCAGCGACTAGCAAGATTTCAATAATTCTACTTTTTTAAAATGAAAATGTAATAATATATGCACATATCAGCCCCATATAAGGTCTACTTGTAGTGAACTAACAACTGGTATGATGACCAAAATTGGAAAGTAATGGATGGTCCCCCCCCCCCCCCCCCCCCCCAAAAAAAAAAGAAAAAAGGGCTCTATTTATTAAGACATTGCTCTTCAAATTAAAAAAATCAATTAGCAAAGAGCTTTCGATTTTAAAATATTATTTTACTTGTATGAACAGTAAAAATATAAAACAGTAGCCATTGTCCTTATTTTAAACTGTCATTGTAAAATCATGGTGAAATAACGAGCCATCCACTACTTAGGGATCTCCATATATTAGTGAGAGATTGTTACTCATTTCAGATTGCTCATGTGTATCGAGAAACAAATAGGGCTGCAGATTGGGTCGCCTTATTCACTGCTCACCACTCTGGAGAGGTCTTTTGGACATGCTTTGTAGCCGCCCCTCCTCCTTTACGCCATATCCTTTCCTTCAACTCTGTGGGCTGCACTCATACTAGAGCAGTGTGAGCAAACGTTGTACCAAAATAAAAATAACAAGCATTATTCAAAACATGTATCATATTATTGTAATAACCCAAAAAAAAAATTTTTATATAAAGAAGGATATAATAGTCCTTAAAATTGATATAAGGGGTAAAATTGGAAAGAATCAAAAGTTAATGGCATAATAATAGATGCGTTGAAGTGTTAGGGGCAAAATGGAAATTTAATAATTTTAAACAAAGGGTGAACAGTGCTTGATGTGATTTAAATGGGGTGTTTGTGCTGTGGCGGTGGGAATTAGACAGAGAGGGAGACACAGAAAGAAAAGAGGAAGAGGAGGTCTCAGGCGGTGGAGGAAGAGGAAGAAAAAGAAGAAAGAGGAAGGGAGTTTGAGGTGGAAGGGAGCCCCAGTTGCGTTACCAGCTGAAGGAAAAAGTGTAGGTCTCCTTTCCTTCTACACAAAGACCTCGATTTTCCAAAAAGAAAAAGGTAAATACCCGTCCCTACCTAGTATTCTAAAGAATTTAGGCTATACAAAGGGTGGATGTGGTCTAGAGAGGTTAGATAGAAGTGTTGGAGGGCGTTAAAAAAGAGGAAATTGGATTTCGACAAGGTTTTCCGAGGCTACAGAAAATCTGTGTCAAAGTCCTGATTTCAGTGAATTGTTTAGGGGGTCAATCGGCCTCCGTTGCCGATATATATTACTATTCTGGAAATTCCTATGAGTGTAGAATGTTAGGTAAAAATTTTATAAAATTTGGAGTTTGAAAAGTGGATCAAAATCGGGATGAAGTAACCCGCTGTCAGTCCGGGTTACTGTTCATCCAGGATGAAGAGGGTGAGAAAAATGATGGGAGTCGCCTCAAAACGCGTCGGAGTCGACTCGAGGTCAACTGGAGTCGACTCGGGGCAGATTGGGGTCGACTCGAGCTCATCAGAGTCGACTCGGAAAATCGGAGACGGCTCAGGATTCAGAAAAATTTTAGAAAGAGAAAGGATTCAATTTTTTATCGCACCTTACCCCAACAACAATGGCCCAAGGTGTGAGTGAGATGCTCTTGCATCAAAATACACATAAATAACAAGTTAATTAATAGAAAAAGGAAGATTTAGTGAGGGGAAAGTTGAGTCAATTAAAGTTTTCTATGTTTATGATTGATATATAGATTATGAGTCCTTGATACACGATTGAATGTATAATTAATGCATGTCACAGTTGGGCAAGAAGCTAGGGAACAAGAGGAAGAAGTCTCCTACCGCCTACTGTAGATCTTGGAGATGTATCAAGACCGTACCGGATTGGCAGGTGAGTGGGAGTCATGTACTTTGCACCATGAGCATTCTTAATTCATATTCATTAATGTCGCCAAGTGTGAATTGATTCCACTTGTGCATGTTGATTGATATTGTAGTAGATTCCTCTATAATCTTGTTTCTCCATGATTGGTTATTTTGTACATGCAATTGAGGAAATATTGAGAGAAATTATAAGGGGTAAAAGAGTAGTCAAATTGGTTCTGAATTGTGAAATGACTTTTTTGGTAAATTAATTTCATTTTCTCTATTTCAAAGACTTGTAGAGCCCTTTTTAGTAGTATATTGAGCTGCATTGCACTCCCTTGACTCCTCCCTCCCAACCCTGATGTTAGTTTATGATTGGGTCGTGGTCGAGTGAGTGGTAGTCTTGATTTACTCCTTTTTAGTAGAGTATTGGGAGGATACATTATGACATTTATGCATAGCTTGGCAGTATCTACAGGACACCTATAGTCGATGGGGTTAGACATCGGCCTGTGTGCACATAGTAGCCTTCTGGGTGGGCGGAGCCTAGTTCCTTCCTAGGGGGAACACGACCCTAAGCGTAGGATCGGCCGGTCCTGCGACTTATATATCTGCTTGCTACCGGACATAGTAAGACCCTGCGAGATGCAGTATGGCTTCCCGTGGATGTAGCATTCCCGCGAAGTGCCAATAGTATTCAGATGTGAGGTGATTCTCACGGGTTTTTATGAATTTCTGTTCTGGATACTGGCCAGCATTTACATAATTGGTGTGGTGTCATATTCTATGCATGCATATGATAGTAGGGAGTTGTTGTGGTTCGCCTGGGGCGTAAGATCCACCTCCCGATAGCTGTTTATCGATGTCTCAGCATATTGAAAACCTGATTTGTATGTTCCAGCATTATGATCTGTTGAGCATATTCATGAGTAGCATATATGTTTACTTGATTATTTCATATATGCTTCAGATGAGTTGATATTGATTATAGTGATATTGATGATTTACTCCATATTCTTTATGTTGAGTTCATGTTCATCTTATTATTGATCACCATTCATATGCTCTTGAGATTTCACCTCGAGTCATGATTATATCTTGTCTCATGTGCATAGTACTCTCTACTTCACTAACTGAGTATTCATATACTTACTCGCTAGTTGATATCCTTGTTACAGGGCAGGTGCCGTATAGAGAGGTGCAGGACTAGAGGTTGCCTGCTAGCTGTGCTGCTCCATAGTATAATGTAGAATTGAGGTTTATATATTTTTGGTGTGTTATAAACCTTTTAGTTGTATATAGTGTACAGTTATAGACATAGATCCTGTTGTGGATATGGGTTGGCCATGGATGGATTGGGAACTAGGTTTTATACAGATCAGTTGTATGTGCCTGTGATAATGTATTGCTATATATTGTCCAGGTTTATTATGTGACAGGTTATGTGATTGCTGCTCTGACATGTGGAGTGGTTGTATGTTTTGATATATCCTGACAGGTTAACATAGATCAAAAGTGCTCATTTTGTGCATATATCATGCCAAAATGTTTCGGAGGCTTAAGGATGTTTGTGTTAGGTTAGTAGGATTCTACGCGGTGGCTGGTGGCCTTATACCTACCCGCACCCTAAGACCGTCGCGGCGGCCCGCCGGATCGGGACGGGGGTCGTGACAATTATATACTTGCAAAATCACGGCTATGGAACGTACCGAGTAGCTCAAGCTCAACTCAAGAAAAATCCAAATCAAATTTGATAAAAGCTAGAGAAATCAAGCTCAAGCTAGAAAGATAGATTTAAAAAATAATTTCAAACTAAGCCAAAAATGATCTAGCTCAATTAGGCTCGGCTTGATATTGCTTGAACGTATTTATTTTATACATATTACATTATATAGAAAATGAAACTCTGTTTAAAGATTTTCCATAGTGTATTTTGTTTATATCTTTGAACCAATTAGATATTAGTTTAGTTTTGAACCATGCTTGAAATCAAGCTTGAATCAAGCTATAATTCAGGCATAAAATTGTGCTTGATTTAACTTTGAATTGATTTTAGCTTGGCTTAGGGTTCTCGAGCTACTCAGTTAAGCTTGTGTTCGACTCAATTTGAAATTAAACTTTAACTAAGGTCAAAATAATGATAAATAAATTAAGCTTGATCGAAATATTCAGGCTTAAAATTAATGTCAAACCAAGTTTAACTAGATCCAATTGGCTCCTTTACACCCTTCTGTGTTATGCATTAGGAGGACACCAAAAGTATTGTAACAACTATTATAATGATCGTTATCTAGAATCTCAAATAGTATTATATTAAAAAAATAGTAAGAAGGGTAGTAATCAGAAACTACCACTTTTATTTAAGACCTGTTTGGATGATTGTACTCAAAATTCTATAAAATACCAGTACAACCAACAAGATCATAAAATTATAGGTTGGACAATACTTATATTCATAAATATCTAGTAATATCTTTGGATTGAGCCATCTCGAATCCTATAAATAGAAAAAAAATCTTAAGCCATCCCATTAGGCCCCATCTATTGAATCAGAAAGAAAAAAAAATAATTACCTTTTGTTGTGATCTGATAAGCAAACCCCCCGACAGATTTAAACGGCTCCATTTCCCACTCAAAGCTGTCTCCTTTCGTTGCCGGCTATTATATTTTTTAAAATATTTTTAAAAATATATTTATATATTTATATATTTAATTATTTAAAAATAAATATGCTCATGACAATAAAGATGGTGACTAGTAGTAGCGAAAGAGAGAGTAATGTCGATGGCTTGGCTAGTGTCGGTACATTAGGGGCGGCGACAATAATGATGCTAGGGGTGGCAATCGGGTCGGGTCAGATCATAAACGGGTCGGATCACATGCAGGTCGGGTCAGAAAATCATAAACCTGAACCCGACCTGTTTATTAAACAGGTCAGTTACAATCTGAACCTGACCTGTTTATTAAACAGGTAACCCGACCCGACCCGTTTAACCTGTTTAATAAACAGGTAACCTGTTTACCCAACCCGACCCGATCTGTTTAACCTATTTGCCTAACCTGACCCGTTTAACCTGTTTAGACCTGTTTAACCTGCCCAATCCAACCTGTTTAATCTGCCCAACCCGACCTGTTTAGATCTGTTTAGATTCGTTTAACCTGTTTAGACCCGTTTAGACCTGTTTAGACCTGTTTAACCCGTTTAAACTGTTTAGACCTGTTTAACCTGCCCAACAGTTAAACAGGTTAAACGGTTTAAACGGGTCAGACATCTAAAATCCGTATCCGACCCAATTAATAAACAGGTTAAACGGGTCGACCTGTTTACAACCCAAACCTGTTTAGGCCAAACCCAAACCTGTTTATGGCGGGTCGAACACGGGTCGGGTTGGCGGGTCGGGTCATATTTTGCCACCTCTAAATAATGATGATGTGGTGCAGACAACGACGATGGTGGTGATGGTTATGGAGGGCATCAACAATATAGTGAAAAAGATAGATGGTGGCAATAGCGAAGTGGAGATGGCTATGACATTGATGATGATGGTGGAAGCGATGATGGCTATGACGACAATAATGGCAACATTGGTGCGGCAGCAGCAACAATGTGGTAGTGGCAGCAAGGGCGATGACGAAAGCAATAATAGTATTGATATTAGTGATAAAAACATATTTTTTTGTTTATAAAAATATTGTAAGTAAATTTTTTTATACACTCATTGGCACCTTACCTTGTGACGCAAAATTATCTCTACCCCGTTAACGTTTCTTTTGTGTCATCTTTCATCTTTTGGTCCATTATATCCTCTTGAAAGCAATATGTGATTTAGATAGCAACGAAGACGTGGTGCATGACAAGTGTATTACCTCTTGTTGCAAGCGGACTACCAAATCTTTGATTGATATTAAAATGATATATGAACAAATTTGCCACATGAGGAGGAAGGTTAAGAAGCCAACAATACCATACTCATGATAATGGCCCATAACCGTTCTTATCGCCGATGAACTTAGAATCAAGTAAATTTGATCAAAAAATTGATTTATTTCACAAGCACATTCTCTCTACTTTTGCAATCTTATAAATATTTTCTTCTTCAATTAGTAAACAAGGGGAAGTGTCTCACTCCGTTACTCCTCAAAAAATACAATTATGCACTCATGATAAGCTGTAACTTACCATAAAAGATTTCCTTTTTCTTTGATAAATGAGAGGAGTTAGGTTCCACTTATTTCATTAAAAGAATGAAGGTAATACATGGTATAGAAAGATATGTTAAGAGGATGAAGGAGGGGAATAATAGGATGAAGAAGTTAAAATATGCGTTTGGCTGAAGCAAAAAGGAAGTTATTAGGTATTGGTACAGAATATTTGTTTTGAAGAAAAAGGATATTCTTAGCCTTTCTTTCATGGTCTGAAACAGATTAGTGTCGATGAAAAATGATAATCAGCGCAAATTCACCAAAGATGTCAAATATTTTGGAGCAACTAAGGTCTCATTTGGTTTGTGGAAAGAATTTTTCCTCATTGGAATATTTTTTTCTTAAAAATTCATGTCTAAGTATATGATGTTTGAAAAAGTGTTTTTTACATGTTTCGTTGACCAAAAAAAAGTGACTTATATTTAGTTGAGCATCTACTTTTCTAAAAAGATTATATAAAATTTATGCCCTTAATAAAGAAAAAATTCTTATCTCATTCTATCTAAAAGCTTAAAGGTATTTTTAGAAAAAAAAATTTAATTCCCAGTCAGTGAAAATTGGACTTTTCCATATCCCATATGATTTTTTTTTTCTTTGAGAAATATGGAAATCTTATTCCCATGAAAAAACTACTTTTCTATTTTTCTCATTTGAAAACTCCAACCAAATTTTTTATTTGAAAACTCGAACCAAATATGAGGTATTTTCTATTTTTTTGTTGACATACTTTTCCTTCTCTTCCCACAAACCAAATTAGTCCTAAATAAGTTGGAAAAAAAATGAGGTTAGTAAATCTTAATTTTTTTTGTAGAATAAAATTTTGGCTACCATGTTTGTTACATGATACCATCATAATAGCACTTACATACAATAGAAACTATAGTATACGTCATCATATATATATGTTTTCTTAGATTAATCACCGAAAGAAGTTGCTTGAAAGCCTAAATAAAATGGCCAATTGCTTGTCATTTCCAACCGTGATTTCATTAATTTTGAATACAGAATATTAGATTAAATTCACAAAATATCCTTTTTCTCTTTTTATTTTTGATAATTCATAAGCTCTCCTGCATAATAGTCATTCATGGTGTCAAGATTGTTACCATATACGCGGGCTATCTATCTATGCACTACCTATTTAAATTCCTTTATTTCATGATAATTGTGTCACTTTTCCTATGACATGTAAAGATACACTATTGTCAATTATTATACAGATATGTTTACTTGGCAACATTCTGGTCAGCAAATTCCCTCTAATGCAACTCAGAAAATATAAAAAAGGGGGTTTAACGATGCTTCTCAATAGTTTGGATCTAAGCGGAGGATGAACGTAGTTGATATGTGTTGACATCTTTTATTTCTTAAAGCATTGTCTTGAGAATTATTTTCAATTATTCGAGTATAAAGGTGCAAGTATTTCAAAAGGCCAAAATCTGGTTTAGGTTCATGAATGCTAAGATGGAGAAAACATTATGGTAGACAATATTGAGATCTTTTCTTGAAACCTTCGGATAAATGCCTCAAACATACATAGGGAAGCAAATAGTTCGACAGATTGGTAGCTGAAACAAGCACTAGGATTGGGATCTTTTGTCTTCGGACGGATTTTCTTATGGAGATTGTTCACCTAATCATACTTTTATATGATTTTGAAACTACCCATCCTATAACATTATGCTTTTAACTTACAAGACTAGTGTGAATTAGGGTTGCCTCGATGGTCATACTCCTGAATCAAAAGTTTTGGATTAGAGTTGCCAAGCGCAAAATATTTTCCATCTCTTTTAAATAAATAAACTAAAAAAATACAGGACTATAATTCAACTAGGTGTTATCCAACCTGAACCTGATCCTACTAGATATATCAAATAGATGCATCAAACTTAGACCTAAATTATAGATCCAAAAGCCATGCAGATCCGGCATCGGCTGCCCCGAAAACCCTAACCAAGCCCCTTAATTCACACTTATCTCTCTTTTTTTAAAACCTGGATCTATAACTAAGCTCTGATCCATTCCAGGTTGGGCTTGACCCAGGCAGGACAAAACAAAACATTTTTGTGCACCAGTGTACAAATTTTGGCCTGTCCATGTCGCACATTATTGCAGCTTTTCTCAGGTGGGTTAGACCTATAGGATGGGGTTGCTCCAAGTCACCTAATGGACAAATACCATTGCGACAGATCAGCTCAGGCTAAGTCCATTGCACATTTGATGTCCCACCCTGGCTGTGGTACGGGCCAGGTCCAATTTGCTCGTTAACCGATGTAGAGGGAACGTGAATTCCAGATCATGTTAACATGGTTCTTTCACAGCTTCCACAGCATGGGAAGTCTAACCACCGGCCAAATTGCTGTCATGGTGTTGTTAGATTATAATTTGGTTTCTTCCACCACAAAGCAAATGCATGCTTAATTCTTGTATACCCTATTGGGAAATGTGAGCTATGTCTTGCTACTAAGGAGAGGATGAAATTTTTTTTATGGTTGTCACATGGGATCCTAACTTATGCCTCTAGATCTCATGACAACGGACCGTGATCCAGTACCTTAAACAAGTTGCTCGTACGAACGACTATGAGCGCTCGGATGCATGGACATGTGTCATGTTCGATTGCCATGGACCATAGGATGCGACAAATGGTAGACACAAAAAGAGATTGCCTTGTGATTAATTTTTCGATAATTAAACCTTCATCGATGTAGTGGCTTCTTAGCATTTCAATTGACATGACCTCGATGCAGTAAGCTAAACCATGCAATTCCAATGTCGATGCCTTAAATGTTAAAATGAGCATCCAAGTCCCCACAACATTTTGCAGGACCAGAAAATCCCAGACCCTCACCTTGCAAAGATGGCTAGAAAAAAATGGTAACTTCTGCAATAATCATTTGATCTGCCATCTACGGTTTCTTTGGTAAACATTCCATCTATCCATCTATAGTACCGAGCTCATTTCGTTATGACAAAAATTCAAAGCCTGCATGGAATTCAAGATTACACCTACAAAGAAATTTCTATGCATACAATCGAAAGACTACAAATCCTATATTTTTGCCTCCACCTCACCTAGAGAAGTCCATAATCGTTGGCTTAGTACTCGAGATTGCAATACTTAACGATTTAATCAACTTAACTTAATTTAAATCATTGAATATTGAATTAAATTGTCTATTTAATAAAATAATTAAATTTTGAATTATTTATTTATTTATTTAATAAATAGGTTGGATTTAGATTGATTATTATATATTTGATCCAACGTATGTCTAGGAATCCTATTGCTAGCCCTGTGGCTTACCCTCCATGCAATCACACCCCCAAACCTGAGAAGAAAAGGCCAAACCTTCAGCTGCTTTCTGACACAGAAGAACAGAGAAAGAGAGAGAGAGAGAAAGCCACTGTCACATCTCTGCCCTTCTGAGCTGTAGTTGCTGTAGCTCTCGTTTGCTAAATTGAAAGGAAGCCGAGTTCAGCACCATGCAAAGTGTGACACCAAGAAAGGCCTAGAGATCCCTCAATCTCAAGGTCTTTTCCCTTCCTCTTTCCTTATATATCTCTCTCTCCACCCATTCCTGTACCTCTAAAGAGACTTATAGCTTTGGTTCTGAAATGGGATTCCCCATGGGCTACTCTGAGCTCCCAAAGATCTTTCTCCAACTGCTCTTCCTCCTGGGCCACCTGAGGCGCCTCATCTCCTGGGCCTTCAACTCCCTCGGCTTCGGCGGCCTCGACTCCGATGCCCAATGGCCAGAAACCACCCGCCGCCGCCACCACCAGCAGCTAGAGTCCAATTCAGTGACGGCGGACTTGATCCAAAAGATCCTGCCGGTGTTACGGTTCGAGGAGTTCCGCCGGTTGCCGGAGAGTTGCACGGTGTGCCTCTGCGAGTTCGAAGGGGATGCGGAGGTGCGGCGGCTGAGCAATTGCCGGCACGTCTTCCACCGGTGTTGCCTCGACCGCTGGGTGGAGCACGACCAGTGCACCTGCCCCCTCTGCCGGGCTCCGCTTGTCCCTGAAGAGTTTCTTAATGAATTCGGCAATGCAGATGACGGCTTCTCCACTGAGTACTCCTCCTCCTCTTCCTCGTCGTCGGCGTCTGTACTTGTTCCCCTTCAATATTCTTCCTCATAGTAATAGTACAAGCGAAAGAAAGAGAATGAAGGAATGGACGAGCAGTGTATATCTACAGGAGAAGAAAGAGAGGGAAAGGAACAGATTGGTTGCTTTTCTTTTCCTTCGCCTTCTCTTTGAGGGGCTTGTGCCATCCTTAGATTCGGAAGTGGCCTCCAAGGACTAATGGGAAATGAATTGGATTGGATTGGATTTGCATTTAAGGTCTGCTCGGAGTATTCTGAAATCCTCGGAGAGGAGAGGATGAACTGGTTTTGATTGGGTGCGGCTCAAAGGGTCTTCTCTCCATTTGGAAGCTACACTTCCATGGTTAGACAGAGGAAGGCTGAGGACAGGGAGAAGAGAAGAAAAAAAGACATGGTTTTATTTCTGTTTTTGGATTCTTGCTCTCCATTCTATCTTTTTTCCTCACTTGGTTCTTAAAAAATCTTTCTGCTGACTGCTTGTTGGATTCTGACTTTGTTTGCTGACATTCACCATGGTTTGCTCTTTTTTGCTAAGAAAATTTTATTTAATTTTGTCTTTCTGAGGAAAAGGTGAGTAGGTTATACCAAACTTTTATTTACCCGGTTAACCAAAAAAAAAAAAAATATTTACCTAGGTTTTCCTTTGAAAAGTTCCTTCCACAATTTAGAAGGAATATCTAAGATGGACTTGATGGAGAGGATTGTTGTGGCTGTGAGCTTAGCACATTCATTTTTATTTTTTTTTAGTAGAAGGAAAGATAGTAGATCCATGACTTCTAATTACCTACTAAGGAAGACCACTACTATTTTTATTAAGGTCCGGTCCCTCCTAACCCAGGAAGAAAAATCAATCAGATGAACAATATTTGAAATTATTTGTAAAATTTTAGAGCTTTTGGAATCGAACGTTTATAATTGTCAAAAAGAAGTGAAAATAGAAGCAAGAAATAACATAAAGTTTGTGCAAATGCTATCTTCAACTTCTATCTCCATATGGTATTTCGCATGTACGAGAGAAACAAAAACACAAGAACCACATCCATGCCAAACAGCTGCTAAAGTTTTACCCCCTCTAAAGGAAAAGTTGTTATGTGTTTTTGCTCAATTCCATCTGAGATGAGCTTGATACTCAACTTAGTGCTAAAGTGGAATATTTTTTCTTGTATTCTTGAAAGATGAGTCGATCGACTAGGATGCGAGTGCTATTGATGAAACACCAGTAAATAGGATCATCAACATATGCAGCAGCAGCTAAAACCCAAAAAAATGATCACAGAGATGAGAGCATCTATCAGAGTAAATTGGTGATTCCTCCCCAATATACTATATTATTAGGAAAATAATGCAAATAATAGAGCAACGATTGCCCACAAACTAGTTCATGAATTGAACTGCATAGTAATATTAAGGATTTGTAAACATAGGCAACATATAATATCTACAGAAAGAAAAAAAAATGATGCATTTTTTTTCTATTCAGAAATGCAGTATTTCTAGATAAACACTTACTGCAGATTCCTAAAGTTTATTCAAGTATCTGTAATAAATGCATACATGGAGGCTAAAGGAGGAGCCTGGTGATATACAAAACAAATAGAAAGCACGAAAGGAGGAGATGACTCCAAGCCTACAGTATTGGTAGTAAAATGAAATGCTAGTCCTAAAAGGTTTCCATCAACTACAAACAAAAACGATGACTGCCTCAAAACAAGGGATAGAATCCAAATGAGGTAACCAACCTGTAAGGGATCGCAGGTGCTCCAATGAGCTAAATATTCAGAGGTAGCCTAGCATTAGGGTTAGCAATGCTTCATCATTTAACCTATATAATTTGATTCAACTTGTTATAGGTCAAATTATGTTGCCTATTTATTAAAATAGATAAGTTCGGGTCAGAATTTTCAAACCGTTTAATAAATAGGTTGGGTTCAGATTAATAAAAATTTTAATCTATCCTGTATCCAACCTGGCTCGCATCTGGTCCGACCCAATCCAATTGCCATCTCTACCTTAGATGTGCACCATGTGACACTATCGTGGTCAAATAGAAAAATGTTGTGTGTCCCCCAAAACCTCCTTGAAATATGTTCAACTAATGTTTTTTCTTGAAATATCTAGGGCATTGTTGGCATTTTGGCCTCTAATTAACCATTTTATGGTGCTCAAGCTTTACAGTCATCAAACTTTTTCTGCTGTACAAACCTGCATCCTTATATCCATTAGATGCATATTTTATGCTTGGTCCAACTTTCTTTTTCTTTCCCTCCTTACATACTTTGCCTGCTGAGGCAATGCAGCACAATAACCGCATCTACTAAAAGAATTATATGTCGAACCGTGGCTTTATATCATTCTAGAAATCCTGAAATGAATCAGCTTATCTGCAAATCTATGTTCGAGAATTTGGGTTAGCGTCTCCGATGCTGGTGCAAGTCTAAGCATCAGGTCCTAATTCCTATCATATCTAAGAATTTCTTCTCACAGAGCCTTAATGAAGTGTCATACCAATCTTTGCGTTTAAGTACCAGGTGCAAGTATTTAGGCCAAATTTGAGTGTCCAGGTAACATAGCTGAAAATCACCATGAATGAACTGCTGAAAGCCAGGCCTAATCTATGAAGAACACATCCTGTATATCCTTAATATTTTATACATTGTTAGATGAATCATTAAATAATCTTATCGGATACCATAGATCCCAACCTTACTTGCCATCGGCATGCTTTTTTAAGCCTAAGCGCTGCATGTTATCAGGGTGGCTCAATGTTACGGTATACTGAGATATTAATACAACAACGTCAATATAAAGTTAAAAGAGATCTATAAAATGGAATCCTGCAACATAGATATAGTATTTTATTTTAATCTGATGCAAAAGAAAAGACACATCTCAGTAATCTGAAGTTAACATTGAAAGAACAGTAATGAAATTGTGGCCAAAGACGTGGGCTGCATCAAGTTTAAAGATGGAATTAGTGTTTTCTTGCATGTCCCTTATCTCACCTGTGTGTCGAAGATACTTGGGAAGGTCAGAAATGTTATAGCCAGCAGTATGATTGAAACATATCTTCTGAGGGCCACTTTAATCCTGTTCTCTGCAAGGAACAAAATAGAGAATCAAAAAGAGTCTCTGAGCCATTGTTAACAAAAATGAAAATTTCTTTCAGACATTTGATTTAAGAATACTACATCTGCTGCATGAACTTCTTCCCTGCATCAAGACTATGCAGACAAGATCATCCAGCTTATCCAAGTTAAGATGGTGTGTTGCTGAACTCCTCATTTTAAAAGATGGAACAGCTAAATTCTTGAAGATTAGCAAATCAGACTACTAGCAATCTTGACATAGGCCAGATTGCTCTGAAAAGACTTATTGAAGTTCTTCTGCATAATATTTGATCATCCAAATCTTGGTGCACTGCTAAGAACCTTTAAAAGCAGAACTATTGATGATCTTCTATCTGTATTTTTAAGGAAGAGAGAATGGAAAAAGGCTGGATCATTAGTATAAAGCTAAATCATTATGGGAGATCTTTTGTAGCAGATTCTTCCATTTAAGGTTGGAAAATTCAGGTGAAATGGGGCCCGTCCCAGGATTCACACCCCTCAGCTTGGCAGCCAGAGGTTCTGGATTTAATTCTGGGGTGATATATTCCAGAACATCTCGACTTCTGTAATTATAATGCGGATGGGCCTCTCTCTCTCTCTCTCAAAAAAAAAAAAAAAGCTGGAAAATTCAGATTTCAGCGGTAATGCTAGAAAATGCTCAAAAAACATCAAAATCAATAAGAACATGCATCCAATGATGCTTCGAAAATCCATAAAAATCTACCAAGTTGGAATCTACACACGCAGTTCCATGTAAGAAGAAAAATCCCAGGGTTCAAGAACCTGAAAACTTCACTATTACAAAATCGCATCTTAGCATCATTAGATCCAATACAGCAGAAACTTTTACTTTGAGAATAAAATCATCAGAAATTAAATAAACATTTCCACAAAAAGCTTTGTTTCAATAAGTAAGCATTTGTCGACAAATCAAAAGACATGTGATGAATGCAATCAACTGAATATTCAACAATCCGTTCCAAGAAAATTCGTGCTACATATTTCCAAGGGTTACTTTCAATTTTTTTTTTTCATCATAAACATCATTTTGCATGAACCTTACTCAACAATTATAGATTATATTTACTAAGAATTACTTTGTATGTTCAACTAGGTTTCATAAGTATTTGACTGAACTTTCTTTTAACATTCACATATATGTGTGAAGCAATCTGCAACACAATGTTAACCAAAAGGTTAAACATGACCCTGAAAAAATTTGAGTTCTCAAAAATTTGAACTTTCTTTTGACACATTATCGAGTTCTCAAGTATCATATCACCCGAGTTTTACTTTTACTATGGCAAAAATTTTCACAAAATTGATGAACAATCTATATTTCAAGTAAAATCAAAGAATCTACATTGCCAACCAAGTTTATAGGATCAACTTTTTTTACAAGAACGTTAGATCTCTATGCATGCGCAAGCAATATTGGCTGCACCATAGATGCAAAATCACAAGGGATGATGCAACATGATTTTATACGACCTTCACTTTCAAATTGCGAATATCTAGCGATCGTATTGCCCGCACAGATATTTGGTTCCTCAACCCAATGTCTTCGTGGGCATTGGGTTATGCAATCTTCAAGTTCAAAAACTCATTCAAGAAGATGATGGGAAATGGAGGAGGGAGGGAAAGAAAGATGAATGGGAGGAACAGAGGAGGGAAAGGCGCAAGGATGAGAGGGGCTACGGAGAGATCAAGGCTAGGGGCTTGAGGCTTGGGCTGGCTGGCGCCGGTGCTTCTTTCGGCAGTCACCGGCGACAAGGGAGCAGGGGATTGGGCTGAGGCCACGACCGGGAGGGGGCGGAGGGCGCTTCTGCTCGATACCAAGCTAGAAGACGAAGAAGGGCACGACCGGTTGGCATCGGGCTCTTCTAGCAATCGCGAGCAGTGGGGGATCAGGTGGAGGGTATTCGTAGAGGGCGTGCGCTTGGGCCTACAGCTCGTGTGTTCATTCCGAGCTGCGGAAAATAAGGGCTGAGCTACGAGGGGCCCGTAGTCTGGAGTCGGTTGGCTTCGTAACTGGACCTGCAATATTGGTTGATCTGCAGCGCGCCAACCGCCACCCAAATCGTTCTTTTATTTGATTTGTGCTGTCACCGCCAGGTAATTGGGGGGGTGGGATGTACTCCCCAAACGGACGCCTTCCCTTAGCGTCCTTCTTTCCAACAGCCCTCTCGGCCTTCTCTCCGTCGGAACACTGGAAACCCCGTGCGCTCCCCCTTACATTATAAGTACTCCCTCTCGGCCCCGGCCTGGCCGAAACCCCGGTTCTAGGGTTTCGAAACCAAGAAGTGGTCGAGTTGATCAGGGCTCTATTTCTCCGCTCGATCGAAGGGTCGGCACCTCCCGGGGATCGCCTGGTCATGGCGTCCTTCCGGCCGTTCCCCCCTCCTCCTCTGCCCCAGTCATCCTTTCCTCCGCCGCCGTCGCAGGCGCCCGCCCCGAACCAGAATCCCCTCGCTCCGCCCCTTTCCATGCAGCCTCCGATCGGTCACCGCCAGCCCTACCCCCAGTACGGCCGGATCCCCCCCAACCAGGGCTTTGCCGACCCCTTCAACCGCCAGAGGAATCAGCAGCAGGCTCCGCCTCCTCGGCCTCCTCATCAGCCGCAGCAGCAGTACCCCTACGGTCCCCCCTTTCCTCCTGCGCCGCCGCTGCCCTCCTCCTCGTACCCTCCGCCGCCGCCTCCTCAGCCGCAGCCCTCTATGTATTACTCTTCCTCTCAGTATAACCCTCCGGCTCTGCCGCCCCCGCCTCCCCCTCCGCCGCCGTCCTCCCCTCCGCCGGATCCTTCCCTCCCTCCCCCGCCGCCTCCCCCCGTTGCCCCTCCATCCGTCCCACCCCCGCCTCCTCCTCCTCCTTCCTCTCACTCGACCCAATCCATGCCCGCTAAAGAAGCCCCTCATCCCGGGCGTCAGCCGATGCCCTCCATCCCGCTCAAACAGCAGAAGCCCCCTTCAGGGCCTCCGGTGGCAGCACCTCCGGCAGGGAGGGATGCGGCCCATCCGGGGGGCCCAAATGGGCCCTCCGGCAGGGTGGAGACGGAGGAGGAAAGGAGGGCGAGGAAGAGGAAGGAGTATGAGAAGCAGAAGATGGAGAACAAGCGGCAGCAGATGCTGAAGCAGTCACAGGCCACCGTGTTGCAGAAGACGCAAATGCTGGCATCGGGCAATGCAAGGCCGCATGGCTCGATGGCAGGGTCACGCACGGTGGAGCGCCGGACAACCCCGTTCTTGAGCGGGGAGAGGGTTGAAAATCGGCTGAAGAAGCCAACTACATTCCTCTGCAAGATGAAGTGAGTTGCTTTTTCTTTGTAGTATTTTGGAGAAGATGAAGTTTGTAGATTTGCATATTATACCGCGTTTCTGGTCTTATGTGTTTAGGATTCTTGTTCTTATGAATTTTTACTACTTTGTTCTTACTCTGTATGAGTTATTAATGAAGTAATCAGTGCCGGCAAAGCTATTCTCTCATGAGATATGACCTTCCCTTGATAGGTGCCAATTTATAATTGGGTGAACTGGCAGATGGAAAGAGAATTTTTTTTTTTCAATCTTTTAAACATTGCATTGGATAAGTTGAGGAAATTGCTTCAGATACTTTCAACATACATATACTTCTTGTTTTGATTTTTAGTGCCATGTTTTATAATCAGAATTTGGAAGTTGATATATGGGTTAGAGTCACAATATTTAAAATGCAATGGAAAGTTTAGGACCTTCCGAGATTGTAACTTAGATTCGATCCTTCAAAATTCTTTCAATCCTTTAAATTTCTTTTTATTTATTTTCAGGTAACACCCTAGTGGGCTGCTGTAAGATTAATGACAATGATGAGATGACCTAGATAATAAACTGGAAGGTCCACATTATACTGGTCGAGTGCTATTGGTGTGTATACCGAGATATTGCTAATGTGATTCCATGACAATGCTCTATTTCTAGACTTTCTCAAAGAAGGTTTAGCTTTTCTCTGTGGTGTATTATTTAAAAGCTCTAGTTCAAGCAAGTCAACAACTGATTTTTCCCCATATCGTTGGCCTTTTTAAAGCCTGACAATTCCAGTGTTTGTGAAAGAAGGTCTCCAAGTGGAATTACTAAAGTTTGACCTAAGCTTGTCCACATCAAAACTTTAAAAGCTGTTTGAATACTAGAAGCAGTGAAACCAGAACTGAACATCTTATGTAGTGGGACATGAACTAGAGAAGAGATAATAGAGCAAGGGTTTGTGTGATGGCATGTGCTGATCTGTGCTGTACAGATTGTATTATACTAGCACAGCATATGACACAGCTGCCTGGCATGCAAGCTAGGGTAAAGTGATACTTGTGCATGGCGGTGGGTACAATGTGTTGGCATGGGACTGCACATCACCTACTGCACCAGTGTTAGGTTCAAATGGCATTGGCATGCTGTAAATCCTTCTAACAAAGAAGTAGAAGGGGGAAGTGAAGGATGGGTGAAAATTATTCTTTATAGGTACAAAATATTAAAGATACAAAAGGATAGTGGATTCGAGCATCTCATGTTTACTGTTCTCCTACATTTATACTTACAGATGCCAAAGAAATTTGAAATAGACTTGTACAGGCTCCATCATATTTACTAGGTTCAACTCGTGAATTACTAGAGCAGAGAAATATCCCACCTCCAGTTATTTACTTGTCTAGTACATGCTTCAGTGATTTTTCCGTACGAATATTTTTCTTGAGTGTAGGACATTAATCTGGGTGAAAATATAGCTGAAGTGGTCCAAAGACATTTGCAATATTGAACTGCTGTATAGTACTAATGGTCATTCTTTCATTTTTTTTTCAATTGCAGGTTTAGGAATGAGTTGCCAGATCCAACTGCACAACCAAAGTTATTAGCTGTGAATACTGATAAAGACAGGTAAATATAGAACTTTCAGGACCCTAATGGACTGTTGCTATTTGTTGTTTTTCATGCCAAATTATCTCTCTCTGACTCTATCTTCTCTTTATGTTCGTTCATCAATGATCATTAATTTATGTTTTTTAAACTATGCATCAGCTATTTCCTTTGTAATGAATAATTATACTCTTTAAACCTTTTTGAATATAGATTTTGGTGTCTTCCCTCTTTTCAGTTTCTGTGGCCGGGGAGAGTCCTGCACTCTTTCATTTTCTCATTCTGATTAAATGTAGCATCATCATAGTTGCAAGAGTTTAACTGTTCAAAGTTTGCATAGTTTTTCTTTTTTCGACTTGGAAACTTTTTGTTCATCTTATCATCTGATGATATGGAGTTTGGGGCATTAGTCCCTTTTCTAATGTTTACTCTTTAGACAATGTATTTACATTGTTATCTTGGCATTACTATATCCTTTGTGAGTGCAATCTATGGATGTTGGCACTAGTATATAAGCAGTAGTAATTGCCAATATAAGTCAGTGATTGGATGAAAGTTTGCAACTTTATTGTGAATCAAAAACCCGAAATTCATAAGTAAAATTTCTCTGATCCCTTGTTCAATGAATTTGTTTGATCAACGTGAGGTATCATTTTCTCCCTTGCACTGATTCGATTTGGTGCACCATATGCCTTGCTCGCTAATAAAGCAAAGGTCTAAATTAAAATATGTTATTTATTTAACTTTTTGAGTTTTATTTTCATATAAATTGCTACTGTATCAAATCTTAAGAGTCTTTCATTTAACTCGTTAATTAGTACATTATGTGCTTGTTATTTTCTTGTATTTGGGGATGGATTTCTGGAGCTACTTTTCTGGTGGGTTTTTATGTCCTGTAGTATTATCATCTAAAGGGTCCACTTAATCTAGGTTACACTGGAAAATGTTTAAATCATTAGGATTGTGATTTGAAAAAAAAAATCTGATAGCCTTTATGTGATATGGAAGTTATGTTTACTCTATCTGGAAAGTCTTTAGTCCACCCAAGTAAATAGTTTCTATATGATTTGAGATTAGACGTCCTATTTTTGGTCAAATTGTTTAAGTAAGAGTTCTAGGTTCAATATAGGCAAGTTGGAAGTTCTTTTATGTTCAGAAAGCATTGCTTTGTGTTTGTTTTTGTCTCTTTTCTCTTTATACTTCTTTTCCTCTAATATACTTCTTCTTCTCTTTTTCCCTATTTTACTCTCTATCTTATTGTTCTGATAGTGATAGAAGAACCATTGAGATCTGAAATTTATTTCACCATATATATAAACTTTATTCTGGCCCTAATGCTGAGGGCTGCACCACTGACACAGTCTAGTTTGTGCTTTATAACCACTTATCTAGATCTTAATTATGGGATTTGATCATAAGTGGGAGAAAACATCTATACCAAATAGCCATCTTTGGTTTATTACATTGTTCCCACTTTGTTTTGTCTAGAGGCCTCTTTGACAGCAATACCTGTCAATAGTTGCATAGCTTCTTCTGTTCTCATTGGTTTTAATCACATGAAACTTTTGGCTTGCTCTAGTCATGTGTCTCTTTTGGTTCATAATCTTGAGCTCAAGGGTGATAATTATTATGAAACGTTTATGATATTCTTCCATATCACTTGGTTTGTTATCTTGAACATCTTTGCAGTTAACTATTTCGAGCCATCATGCTTCTTTTCTTCCCATTGTCAAGACATTTAAGAATGATGAAGTGGAATAGGATGGTCATTGAAGGACTGAAAAGAGACTTTTGGTTGACCTATTGATGCTGCTGTTGAGAAGCACGTTTTGCCTTGCTAAACATCAAATTGTTGAATGAAATTGACCACCTCTGTCCAGCTGTCTTTTTAGGAACGATATATACTGCTAATTCATATATTAGTTCTTGGATAACATTCTCTTCCAAATATGAAACCTGGTCACTTTTCTCTTATTTTGTTCAAGCTATCAAAGTCTATATAACCGGTACTGGAAACTGTACTAATATAGTACAGTCTGTAGGATATGGTATGCATTTCGTATCGCCACAGGCTCCCAATACCATTTTCTCACTCCTAGTCATGATATTGCTTGAATTCGGGCTATATGGAGAAGTTCCACTTAGTTCAGATTGTTATGGTTCATATACTGAACTAAATCTTGGTACTGTATCAGTACCTTACAGGTACAGCTGGTATGTGGCGGTACAACTAATCTTGCAGGCCATGCTAAATTTATTTCAAAGGGGAGATAGCCTTATTTTATGATGTTGGTGGGTGTCCTCATCCTTGGTTAGTCATTGACTAGCACATGGGGGCTCATCGTACACTTCATTTAGGTGACTTCCACTATAAACCATCTTAAGATAAATGTGAATCATAAATTTCAGGATTTAAAGATGATCTAGTGCAAATCGTAGCTAACCCCCGCCCTTTCCTTTTATTGTATTTGTGCTTGCTTTGATGCTGGGCAGACAATTTGATTTTGTACTTCTATTCAATTCTTTCTTTTTTTGAGTTGTTGTGAGGATCCTTCACATCTAAGACTCCTCCATGGATGCTTTGCATGGTGACTTAACACAAACACTACATATGTTTTTGCAAATCTTCCCTATGGTAAGATTGTTCGGATAGCCCCTTCATCATTCCCACCGCTCTCTCTTTCTGTCACTGGCTAGGTTTGTGGCTTGATCTTATGCCCTTATGCTTTCTCTCTTTGTTTTGATTGTTTTTGGCTTATTTGCTGACATAGTAGACTCCCAGAGATCTTCTGTATATGGTTATAGGATATGTGGTTGGGTCCCTAGTATGGATCTTAAATTTGCTTTACGTTCACATTTGCTTGCTGCTTGACTATTTCCTGTTTAGGCTGGTGATGAGATGTAAGCGTGTAGGCTTTCATTTTTCAGTTTTAATCTGCACTAGTTCTCCAACATTCTTATGCGCTAAATAGAAATCCTAGGCTGCATTACTCTTAAGTTTTAGGTGTTTTCCTACTCTAGTACTAATTTGTCAATAACATCTGGACTTTCATTTGCTAGTTGCGGAGCTGATCATGGGCCGGGCTTTTGGCACAGAAAAGGTCAAATGCCTTAAGCCCGATTAAAAGTGAATAGAGTTTCGGCCTGAGGCCCGGCCCGTGATTAACTATAGCTAGCTGGCTACTTGGTGACTCCCTTCTCCTGGAGGGACAAGAAACAAGATATTTTCTACCTCACTACAGCTGAATCTGAGTATTATTCCATGGTAAGCCCCACTTTTCAGGTGGCTTAGTTTATGGAAATAATTTTCCTTAACACCTCTCTATTTTGATAAGTTGGAGTTCTTTTCCGATCTCATCACTAAATATCCAATCTATAATGAGGGAGCCAAGATGTCAAGATCAACTGTCACTATGTTCATCGCCATTATGCTAGTGCTCGCATCTACTTAGCAAACTCTGAGCTTATGACCCTTGTTCGAGGGGTTGCTTGCATAATTCTTAAATTGAATTATGTTACTTGTCTTTGATGTTCTTTTTGTCTTACTAACTTGAAAATACATATGTATACATATATTTCTGGGATTGTGCCCCAATGAGAAATGCTTGCTTTCCACATTTCATCACAAATTCTCAACACAAAGCTTAGTAGCTTGCTAATGTCAATCCATTCATCAAGCACCTTTCTTTACATTGGTTGCTTAAGAAAATGCAAGTTAATTATCTTTTCGATGACTTATTTGCTTATTAACGGCTTATCCTATTTGAGTCTTGACATTTAAGTCGGAAAGCTAATTCTCTTTCGTGATTCTAGTTTTTTCACATTATCTCTTTCCCATTTGATGTCCGACTTGCACCGTATACTCACTAGTTGAGGTCGGCTTCATGCATCCTTTTTCTCCATTCTGCTTTGTTTAGGGTTACACTTTCTGAAAGATGCAACAATATCAAGTCCTTTATTGCTATGTTATCCCATGTGATTTTCGGTCTGCCTCTACCCCGTTATTCTTTTACATATATCAAACCACTTCTTCGTACTGTGCATCTCTTGGCCTACGCTGTACATATCCAAACCATTAAAGTCGTAATTTTCTCAGTTTGTCCACAATTAGTGCGACCTCTACCTTGTTACACATGTTTTTATTTCTTATTCTACCTTTTCTTATATTATCACACATGCATCTTGATATTTTCATTTCAGCCACACTTGTCTTGCACATATGCTATTTTCTAACCGCCCACAATATTTTGTACCATAAAGCATAGCTGGTTGTATGGTTGTGCTATTAAATTTTTTCTTTAATTTAGCAGGTGTCCTCTGATCATATAATTTCTTAGATGCACTTCTCTCCATTTTATCTGCCTTGCTTTAATCTTATGGATAACATCTTCTTCAATCTTCCTATCCTTATGAATAATTGATCCTAAATATCGAAAATGATCACTTATAGAAACTTCATTATTCTCAATTTTCACTTTACCTTCATCTCTAACTAAAACTATATTTCATATATTCCGTCTTGATTCTGCTTAATCTGAAACTCTTAGATTCTCACTCCTCTATAATTCCAACTCATGATCAATTCCAATCTTAATTTCATCCACTAAGATTATATCATCCATAAATAGCGTGCACCAAGGAATATTGTCTTGAATATGCCTATTAAGCTCATTTATAACTAGCACAAAAAGGTAAGTATTTAGAGTCGATCCTACTGTAGACCCATTGTGATTGGAAACATACTTGTATTTCCATCAATAGTTCTCACTTCCACTAGATATCCTTAATCACATTAATATAATTACAGGAAACTCCTTTCTTTTCTAACACTCATTACAAAACTTCTCTAGAGATTCTATCGCATGCTTTCTCTATATTTTTTATTAACCTCTGAAGAAGAAAAATAGCTTCTGTATTCGACCTTCTTAGCATAAAATCTAATAGATTCTCTAATATATTTGTGTTACACCTCAATCTATGCTCAATCATTCTTTCCCAAAGTTTCATAGTATTGTTCATGAGTATAATACCACAATAGTTAAAATTATTTTTGAATATTTCCTTTATGCTTATAAATCGGTACTATAATGCTCTGCCTACAATTATCAGGCATTTTCTTGGTCTTTAAAATCTGATTAAACAAATTAGTCAATCAAGTTACTCCTACATATGGGTGGCAATGCTCAACCTTTTTGACCCATTTAACTTGATTCAATTTGTTGTAGGTCGGGTTGGGTTATTTATTTAATAAAATAGTCGGGTTGGGTTATCTATTTAATAAAATGGTCAGGTTAGGGTCTGGATTTTTGACTCATTTATTAAATAGGTCTGGTTTGGGTTGACAAATTTTTGACCTAACTTGTATCCGACTTGACCCATATCTCGTCCAACTTGACATGATTGCCACCTATTTCCCCATCACCTAAAGACTTCCAAATCTCAATAGGGATTCTATGAGGTACAACCTTTTTTCCTATTTTCATCTTTTTGATATCCACTGTTATCTCAGATACTCTAATTCTACATATGCCTTAACCACTAAGGAGGATGATTGCATTTATTATATAAGTGTGAGTTGTTTTTAAGTTCACTGCCTGAGAAGTTGATTTTTACTTGCTTATAGTATGTGATATATGTCTGCGCTGTTGCTTCTTGCATTCTTTAAAATTGACATATCTATGACAGAAATGAAGGGGGTTTTGTGTTATAACTACTCTAATATACAATTTAGTTTAATAAAGTTTGCGATTGTTCTTTGCATTTTATTTTTTTTAAGATATTTGATGTTGTTGCAGATATACCAAATATACAATCACATCGTTAGAGAAAATGCACAAGCCCAGACTCTATGTTGAGCAAGATCTTGGGATACCTCTCGACCTACTTGATGCTAGTGTATACAAGTAAGAGATCTAGCAATAACTTCGCGCTGGAACTTTAATTCCTTTTACAATGTTTTCAGTTGCTTATTTGCATATTTACATCATTCTCCAGTCCTCCCAAAGTGCGTCCTCCCCTTGCATCAGAAGATCAAGAGTTATTGCGTGATGATGAGGTAGCAACACCTATCAAACGAGAAGGTATAAAGAAGAAAGACCGGCCTACTGATAAAGGTGTTTCGTGGTTGGTCAAGACTCAATACATTTCTCCGCTGAGCACAGATGTGACTAAACTTGTAGGTGTTGTTGCTGCATAGCGAAGGAATTATATGCTTTAAGTTAATTTTCAATTTTTCTGCGGCAATGGACATAGTTGCTAATTCAATATGCATCGTCAATTCTAGTCTTTAACTGAAAAGCAAGCAAAGGAAATGCGGGAAAACAGAGAAGGTAGGAATGCTTTCTTGGAGAATCTTAACAACAGGTACATAAATGTATATCTATTGTTAACATGTTTCTTTAATGAGAGTTTTACTGTAATCAAGAAATTTGACATTTATTTTTGATAATTGCTTCAATTATCTATGTATAGGGAAAAGCAAATACAGGCCATTGAAGAATCTTTCGAGGCAGCCCAATTACCTCCTATCCATCAAACTAATCCTAAATTACAGGCTGTGGAGATTCTGCCTTTGTTACCTAATTTCGATCGGTATATTTCACAAGCTCTTAATAGTTATGTTCTTTATCATTATACACTTACTTTTCGGTAAATTCACCTAGTAGATTGACTGTGCACATTGCGTTTATGATTGCCTATCTGTGTTGTTATTGTCTATTTATTTTGTCTACTCTAAATAAATAGAAGAGGGTGCTTCAGTCGCTTCAATTCTGGCAGGAGTAATAGTTAAAACAAAAAAAAATCGTATGGATATCACTGGAGATCTAATATTCGGTTCTCACTATTGCTATAATCTGTTGATTATCTATAATATAACTGTTGAGGTTGAAAAAACAATTGAAACTTCTACACTGTTCAGATCTTTCACTATTATATTATTTTGGTAGAAGTTGGAGCAATCTTGGAGTAGTCCTGTATTTTCCACTACCATAAAAGAAACATTTGTTGCCTGTGTGCCAGACATAATTGTAGGGTACCAGGCTTTCATTCTGTAATAGATACGAGATCGATCTGAAAAAATCTATTCTGATAAACAGACAAAATCTTTCATGATCCATACCATTACTTGAAAGATGCACTAGTACAAGTAACGTGCCTCCATAAAGTAAGCAAGTTTTTCTTTCTCAAGAACAAGCTTTAAGTAAACAACAGGATTATTTTCTAGTTTATTTATTTAAATTTTGTGCATCTTTGTTTATTTAAATTCTGTGTTCAAAATGACTTTTTGTGTGACAAAAAGGCGTGGAATAATAAGTTTTGCAAGATGATTTGACTGATCTAATTATGGGATCAGTTCATATTGGGATTCATTTTAATTATGTTTGTAATCCAGTTCAATGTTGACCACTAACTTGGTTGACGACAATTTGCTATACTAGGTATGAAGATCAGTTTGCTATGTTAACCTTTGATGGAGATCCAACAGCTGATGCAGAGCAATACAACAAATTACACAATTCTATTCGTGATGAGCATGAATCACAGGTGAATTGTGTTCAAAATGGGCTCACATGTGGGTATTCACATATTGTAATTATGCATTTTTCTTTATGTATAACACTAGATATTTTATAACTTATATTTTATTTTGCTATTGTACTTTGCTCTTTTTGGCTTATAGTTTCCTTCTAGATGGATGCAATTTCCTATATCAGACCTTGGAAGGGTGAAAGTTGTTCGGATAATTCAAATACAATTTTCTATATCAGACCTTGGAAGGGGTTGTTCGGATAATATTCATCTAGATCCATTTTTATATTTAAATCTATCTGAATATGGATAGAAATTTGAGCATCCAACTAATATTTGTATATGTATCTATATCTGTCAAAAAAAATGGATATGAATATAGATAGGCAACTACCTAATCTGTATCCAAATATCCAATTTTACTTGTGACCCTATTTAATTTTATATAGAACTCATGATTTTTTTTAAAAAATAAATAACCACATTAGCATACTATTGACTTGATTTATCATCCACTCAGTAATATTTTTGATTTTGTGGTTATAAAGTTTAATTATCCAACTTATATCTGTATTTATATCCATACTTCCAATATCTGATTTGTATTCATATCTATTTAAAATAAATATAGATGTAAATTTTTGCATCTGTGTAGCATCTACATCTGTATTTGTATTCATCGGACAAAATAAATATGGAAATGGAAATACTAATATCCGTTCTGTATCCGATCCGGTTTCAACCCTACTTCTTCTCAATCTGTCTAGACATTGTATGGAAAATTGGTGGATTACACAATTGAATGAGTAAAAAAATTAAAATTGCACGATCAGAAGGTAAGTCTCCGCCTCCTGGCTATCCTTTTAACTTTTATGCTAGCCCCCCCTCCTATCTAAAGATGCCTTGGGCTAGGATTTCAATACCAATTCAGAGGGTTGACACAATATTGCAAGCTGGTATGAACACATTTTAACTTTAATGGATTGTACAGTGAACATTAAAGATGACCCTACATAGATGGGATAAGGCTGCTGATCGAAGTTGGTTATATCGAATTATTTTTGTAGAACTATTTTTTTTCCCAGCAACTAATAAATTTTACTTTGCATTTTGTACAAACTCCCTATATGGTTTGATCAGAAAATAGAAAACCTTCCCTTATCGCATTGTGGTGGCTGCTTTATATGCAATTTGGATTCATCTTTGTATGCAATTTGGATTCATCCTGTTACTTCATCTTATATATTCTCTGTGTCTTCCATCATATTAGTTGTGTTTTATCATTTTGTAAGTGAAATCTTACTGATCTTGCTTGTTTTGTGCTGCTAAAATAGGAACATCATTTTTATTTCTTTTGCAAAATAGAAGCAGCATGCTTCTTTATACGTTTCTGATGACAATTTGACTTAGCTATTTTCAAAAAATGGACTTGTTTGTTGGCGGTCCCACTTTACTGCAATATTAATTAGCTGTAGTTCTTTATGTCAAAAGATTCTTCTTTCTGTCAACGGGGGCAAATGCTGTGAGTTTTGGGTGTATATTCCGTGGGTAAACTAATGCAGTCATGACATTATTCTTGCATCTCCATTTTGTTAAAATCTTTACTTGCTCCGCTCTCAGTGCATATTATGCTCCTTCACAGGCTATAGTGAAGAGTTTTGTAGCAAATGGTTCGGATCCTACAAAACCAGAGAAGTTTTTGGCATACATGGTTCCTGCACCTGACGAGGTATTGTGTTACTGTTGTTCCCACTTTTAATACGAATCATGAAGCAGAGTTGGTTAGCGTGTTGTTTCATTTTGTGATAGTGTGAAATACTTGCATGTTATCCTGCAGAATTGTATATTATTGGAATTCAGCACTTATTCTTATCATCTTTCTGTCATACATTTGCATAGTGACAGTGTTCCTCATGCTTATTATTGGCAGCTGTCAAAGGATATGTATGATGAAAATGAAGATATATCATACTCCTGGGTTAGAGAGTATCATTGGGATGTAAGTATCTTATATGTCATTGTATATTCCTTCTTCTTCTTCTTCTCTAATGCTTATACAGGAATTTTGAATTTACATTTGTTTTTTCTTATATGGAAGCGCTAATTGAAAAAAATATACAACATTGCTGAACTTGATTTTTTTTCTTTTTTGGTTATAGGTAAGGGGTGATGATGCTGATGACCCGACAACTTACCTCGTTACTTTTGACAACAAAGCTGCCCGATATTTGGTAATATTAGATTTCTTCATTATGTTACTGGGGGTTTGATATGGTGGTCTTGATGCATAATAAGTCTTGTTATGCAGCCTCTACCCAAAAGGCTTGTTTTACAAAAGAAGAGGGCGAAAGAAGGAAGGTTTGGAGATGAGACTGAGCATTTTCCTGTGCCCTCAAGGGTGACTGTGAGGAGGAGATCAGCTGTTGCTATTGGAGAATTGAAGGAGCATGGAGAAATATCTGTGAAAAAAGTATAGCTTTTCACCTTTCAAATTTCAGATATATTGCACTTCGGGAGTGAATCTGTTAAATTTGCATCTAGTTTGAAGTTATCATTGCAGAATGATGTGTCAAAAATTTCATATTGAATGATCATTGCAGAATGGTTCTTTGCGCCTGCGCGGGAGATTTAATGCCACAGAGTGGCATTTAACGCGGGGCGCGCGGACGCCCGTGCGCTTAGCTCTGTCGGTACCGGTTCAGTACCGTTCAAACTGGTCTGAACCGGTCCGGTAGGCGACCGGTAGGCCAATCGGTACTGGTATGGCGTACGATGCTAGATAAAACTTTGGGGCTTTCTTCTTTGTTTTTCTTGGATTGATTCATTAATATTTGCAAGGCTTTTTAGTATGGTGACCCAATTCCATATGCCACATATGCCTACTTAGGTTCCTGCTGGGATTCTAGACATTTTCTCCATTTTATTTCTTTTCTCTTCTATGATGTTATCGAGCACACATGCCTTGCTGGGTTATTTTTTAAGAAATCAGAGCCTGGTGTTTCGCATACCTTGCTAGATGTTTGCATTGTAGCTGGAGAGAAAATATAAATATAGTAGATAAACAGAAACAAAAGCAAAACCAGAAGTCTATTTTATAAACTTTCTTACTCTAGCTTCCAGTCCCAAAGTTGAGGTGCGAGCACTTTATTGTCACCTTAACTGAACTCAGATTGCTTGACATTCAGCTGTCTGTACTTAATCAAGGACCCCTTGATGCACTGCTGTGGGCTGTAATTAGGCAACATCAATCTGGTTTCTAGTTGATACAATCATCATCCCCGTATAGTCTTGGTCATAACCTTGCAATCCAAAGGAGTGGTCATGATCTACAACTGCCTGCTACATTGCCCAGTGTACTCGTAGAACTTTTTTGCATCCAAGTGCAAAAGTGGTGGTGGGAGATGAGAAGTTTTGGGATGGATACTGTTGATAATTGATGTAGCAACATCTTTATATATGCAGTCTCTCTCTCTCTCTCTCGCTCGCTCACCATGATGAAAAGGGGGAAGGGAAGGTTTTAGACTTGTCAACCTTTGTGAAATAAAACTCTTATTGATCAATCTACCGAACAATCACATTAAGACTGGTATTTACAGATCGCGATGATATCAGTAATTGAGGTGCTCGTAGATGTAACTAGGTGTATTTCCATCTGGTTTCATGTACAAAACCCTTCGAACTGTTAAACATTTGTTCATGTGGTAGTCTTAATTTTCTTTTTTTTTAAAAAAGTACTAGTTTTGTAGTTTGGCCACATGCACTTTAAAAGTTTGCAATGTATAAACCAATTTTATGAAGGATATTTAGAAGGCTGATTTTATCGATTATATCCTTGGAACTTTTTTTTTCCTTTCAATATCAGCTAATTGCTGCTGGTTTTGAAACTTTCATTTGTTCTTTTATCTTTTTCTGAGTACATTGTTTATTCATTCATTGCCTGTAGTTACTTCATTGATTCGCTGAGCATGTCAAGAAGTTAAAGATATTAGAAGTAAAATAAAATCTTAGTGCCTTATATATATATATATATATATATATATATATATATATATATATATATATATATATATATATATATATATATATATATATATATATATATATATTCATTTTGATGATTTATATTAGAATTATCTCCATGTGTTCTCAATATGTCTCTTGACATTTTTCAGGATCAGATAGATATTATGAGTTTAAAGGGGGGAAGGTTTTCAAGGGATGATGACTTTGAAAGACAGCATAAACTTGCACGATTGGATGACATGGATCAGTTCAGCGGGGAGGAAGACATGTCTGATTAGTTACCAGCAATGCATCAACCGTCCCATGTAAAGAATATTTATCTGTCAAGAGATGTATAGTACTGGACTATTGTTAATCCAGGCAGAGATACTGAAGCACATCCAACCACCATAGATGTTAGGCGAGGTGGTAGTGTTTCTCCATATGTTTGTTCCAATCATAAGGCATGTGCTTGCAAGTGATGGTTGGCTTTTGTGGTAATAAATGAAGCTTGATTTAAAATGTTGCAGGCATATACAATTGTATCGCTACATGTTGAGTTTATTCATAATGATAGATGTCCTATTCTGTTTTTCACTTGGTTTCATGTAAATGCAATTAACTTTTTTAGAGCCTCTTGTTATAGTTTTAGTGTTTTTTCTTAATCACCAGCTGGTCCTCTCAAGGAGAATCTCCTTCAAGTTTTACAGAATTCTGTACCTTCACTGAGTCAAGGTCTACTACCGTTAATTACCATGTCTGTGAATCTCTTCTCCCACCACATTTGCTAGCCAGATACTGCTTAAGGAGTAGGAATTCTAATATAGGTGAACATTTCTTAATGTAAAAAGCAATAAGTTCTCTTTTTTTTAGAAAAAATAAATAATGAGATTATTTGTCTCAAGATACCGACGAATAGTTTTCTAGTTGTTCAACTTCTCGAAGGGATAATAAATAAGTTATTCAATGTGTAAAGCCCTGAAAAAAATGATCCTGTTATTCTGATATCATATTTAATGTCAGTGAATTTTTTATAACAATTGTTAGTTGATGATTCATGATTTTTCCTTAAAGCTTTTTAATTAATGCTAGCAATTCATGGCTACTGATACTTTTTAAATTAGCTGGCTAGATGAGTGAAACAAGTAGTTTGGGGATTGCCAGATGAGTGAAACAGTTAGTTAGAGGGTTGTTTTTGCTGACTCCACCGAGTATTAGAATTTTAGTTGGGAGAATCCTTGGATGTTATTTTTCTCATCCATTTCATAGCTTCCCCTGAGTGTTGCAGCTCCTTCAGCTTGTGATTGTGCAGGGTGGCATTTCATGCAGTTATCTGAAGAATGCATGGTGATGGGGTGCTGTTCTATATGATGCCGCCTAGACGAAAAGAATTTGCAATGGCACATATTGTTAAGCAGGCATCTAGATATGTGTTAAGCACTACTATGCTACTGTCTCAGTTATCTTGTGAAGTCTTAATGTTTAAACTTTATTTTCTTGTGTAGAAAACTAAGCAGGAGTCTCACATCAGGTGGACTAACCTTTGCATTTTTTTTTTTAAATGATACTTCTATCCATTCTACTGTTTCTGTTTCAATTTGGTTCTAGAAGCACTGCAGAAAAAGCCAAAAAAAAAAATCTTGAAGGAGCACCATTGTTGCAGTTCCTTGCTGAAGGTTTTTGCTCTTTTAAGTGAAATGCTTCTACGGTGCAGAGCCAGAAACTGTTCTTTTTCAAGCTACCAGTCAATTGGTGTTAAGGATAGCTCATGTGGTCCTCAGCATCAGATGTAATTAGTAAGTGCATGTGTGGTGGTTGCATTTTTCTGCCCTCAACTGTATCCTCTGTATGTGACAATTTTCTAGTTATCTGTTGTTTCTTTTCTTTTTTTATGCCCTTCAAAAACTAACAAATGCTTTACATTTTGTAACGTTAGATGCGAGTAGTTCTTGGCTGTTTTGGTCTTTCTTAAACAAACTAATGTGCTGTATTTTGTGATCTTAGATGCAGGTAACTCTTGTTTGTCTTGGATTAAAATGGCACAGGTGCAAGTTTTGGCAATCCCTTTTAAAAGATTATGTTAGAGATGAAGTTCGTGCTCATGGTTACTCACAATTTTTGATTCCTGTGCCAATCGTTTAAATGTGGCCATAGGCCTTCTTGTTTAGGTTTTTCATTGTACACCTGGTTTAATTATCCTATATGCTAACATGTTATATGTTTCTTAAACTTAATGCTAACAAGTGGCTTTAACATGTAGTATAACCATAATTTTGAATAAAAATTGCTATCGTTACCTTTCATGAACTTGGAAAGGTGTAAGATTTCCTACTCATCAGATAATAGTCAATTTATTTTAATTTGAAACTACTTTTTCTCTAGCTGTACAGAGCAACTGGGTAACAATTCTTTAGATAAATGAGTGAAAGATATTATATTGAAGATGATAAGGAAGTTGGTTGACTCAACATTTGTGGGGTAATTATCAGCAACAATATTTTTTAAATGGTCAACTATTTTCAATATTCTTGGTGACATCTTTTGTCATTCTATTCCATCAAACTTCATTCTTAAATACTTTTATATTAAAGAGGCTTCTTTGTATGTCAAGCATGTCTTACTTTGGATTCTTGGTTAAGATGTGATATGAGATTGACTAAACACCAAGGTTTTCTTGGTCCCGGACATCGTATTGGCAACCCATCGATACACTCCCTACCAAGTGTCGACATGGTACATACCTAAGTACCAGCACTCAGTATGGTGGGAGTACAGAGTCTCAGTACGCTATCAGTATCGTACACCATGTACTTGGCAGTACAGTCTGCATCTCTAAAAAGTATCATATCTACAAACAAGTTCATCAATTTTTGACCTATTGGCATCACACTGTATCACATATGTTCAGGGGATTAGGCAATTACATTTTCAAGCAATGCAACAAGGTAGATAGATTTTGAACTTTTCATTCTTTTGATATATTTTCTATAACAACTTGAAGGCTAATGAATGATTGAGAGGTTTAAAACAAGTTTTAAAATTCCGCACAAACACACAGCACATGCACACACACAACATTATATCGCATATGATTAGTGGACCAGGCAGTTAAATTTTCAAGCAAGGCAACAAGGTAGATAAGATTTTGAACTTTTCATTCTGATGAATGTTTTTCTATAACAGTTTGAAAGATAATGAATGATTGATAGGTTTCAAATGAGTTGTAAAGTTCCACATACATATAATATGTATTCAACCTGTTGTTGATTTCTTCAGTTATTTTTGAATTATTCATTGACTTTTCGCCTTAACCTTGCACAGCTCAATGAAAAATCATGCTTGTATAAACTTTACAGAATTTTTGCAAATAATTCACAATTTTCATGATAATGAATTATTCTGGAACATTGCTATTATCATTGGGATGTTCTTATTGACATCAATAAGTTTCAATTTTTAATGTTTTCCTAATTGTCAAACATATTACCATGTCTCTGATGGGCAAAAACTATCTCATTCTTGCTTTCTACAGCATGACTAAACTGTACTCTTCAATCTAATAGTTCAATGTTGGAGTTCTTCTGAATGATCTGATGATCAAATTCAGAGGAGGGAGAGATGAACGATTTTTAAAATTAGAAATGATAATAGAAGCGGGAAATGTTCCGTCTGGTCTGTGAACGGTAAATCGGCTAATTCTTGAACTTGAGAACCTAGTCTAAACAGGGAAAAAAAACCCTGCAAGGGCAAGGGCGAAAACTGAAATTATATTGAAAATTCATTTATTTTTGAGTCTCTATAGATGATCATTCTTGTATATACATGGATTATGACAACTTGAACCTTAGGTAACTAGGCATATCTAAATTATTATTTAATTAAAAGATTCTAAGCTTTAAACTGAGCTTATGACTAAAGAAATTATAGGGTTATAATTATATCTCTTGCCCTATCACAACACTTTCCAGTCATCATAACTTGAGCTTGACAGACTCTTTTGGTATCTCTAACACATGAATACGTCTCCTTGTTGGTTGAATCTCAATTTGTAATTGTTTGAATGCTATGTCTATACTTAAATCTCAAAATAAATGCATTAATTAAAATCAAAGATTAAACGGACATGCATTTAAGTCTAAACATGGTAGTTGGCTTCCCCAGTGTGGAACTCATCTTTACTCTACTGTAGTTTCATGATTCTCTCGTTGTAGTATGTCTGGTGACCTGTTAGGTTGTGATTGAACAACACTGCTCCATTGTTTGGTTGTGGGTGCATTTTGTCATGAAGGTGAGCGTATTTGTTGGATCCTGAAGTCATGAATAGTGGGCCCTGGAACTTGCTCACAATTATCTTCACATCAATGACCAGATTCAATGGTATTTCTTTGGCACATCATTGTCATTAAATCCTGAACTTGTATTCATTCTTCCGTGTTCAAGACCTTGATGATTGAGTTGGTGGTTGATGTGCTATTGATGAATCATTAAGCACACCATTCTTGAATCTCAGATCTTTGACTGCACGATTTTTGTATGGTTGATCTTCAATAATATCAACTGTTCCGTATTTTCTGTCTATGTGAAAGCCAGCAGTTCCTTGAATTGCACCATTAGATCATCCATCTGCTTCACCAAGCTGGAGATATTATGATCAACACGGTCCAACTGTTCATTGTGTCGTTGAAGCTTATCATCATGTCTTGCATCTGTACTCTGTCAGCATGCTAATGAAGAATATGACCTGATTCTCACATTATTGATCTTCTAATTCTGATACTATTTCATTGTGTTAGATTTGATAACCAGATTCACAATGGAGAGATATATTTTTCTGCAATCAAGGTTGAGTAAAAAGAAAGGGGAAATGTTGAATCAATTTCATGATCAATGAATGGGTAAATCCTCAAAAAGAACTAGAAAGCAAATTGAACTTTCAATAGTTTTTGATCTCTCAAGGAATGATCTCACTGTTACATATAAAGGCCTATAATTTGAACCATGAGGATCAGAACCTTAATTCAAATTATTGATTTAACTAACCTAATTGTAGCCTTTTAACTAATTTTATATCTAAAGAAAACCAATAAAGGCATTTATGCCCCTGATTCTGTTAGGACACTTGCACATCATTAGAACCTGGTCTAAACATAATTTTTTGTTGCTTATAACACATCGGAAGAGGCATTTAGTTCAGTCATGTGAAACTATATATAACATGAGCCAAAATAATTGCTTAGATGTCAAAAGGCAGTCTTTGGTTTTTTTTTTTTTTGGATGAATGGAGGAACTTGACATCAATTTCGTTGTAGGAAGTTGATGCAAGGTCTATATATCTCCTGCGGAGTCAAACTTATGAACCAGAATGTCAAACTTTAGAATGGAGTAGTGGGAAGGTGATTATAGAAGGTGATGCTTTTTTTTTTCTGGTTTTGGGGGGGGGGGGTGCGGCAATCAGTTGATAGTTTAGACAGAAGAGAAGAAATTGTTGCAAGTGCAAAACTACTTGTGAGCAGGCCTGTAAAAATCTAACTGCAGATTATCTACATAAAGTAATAATTAATACAGGGACAGTAGTTCTTGAACTTGTGGAGCTCACACGGATTATATGTGATGAAACATAAGCTGGTCTGATGGTTTATGAGCTCTTGAATTGTTAGGAATTCTGCTTAATTACCAAATTGGGTCAATGAAAAAAATAATTACTATGAACATGCCACTGTTCATACTTCATAGACTATATTCACTAAAAGATGAATGAGCGAATCAATATAGTAATTCAAGGGACAGGGTCCTTTTCTTAACTAGAGATAAATAGTGTTGGATTTTACTTGCACTAATATTTTGCATGTGCAACACGTGTGAGATTTGAAACAGATAGCCTCATGACTCTTGGCTCTTAAAGTAGGAAAAAAAGGGTTGCAGGAGTCCAAAGGGGGTGGAGTCGAACTCAGGGGGTGGAGACACGCTCCTTCGAATTTGTGTTATAATAATAGAGATAGTGATATTCTTAAGTTGCATTTACATAAATTACCTTTCCTATAGAAGGATACTTAAATGAATAAATTAGGATAACAAAGTAACTGATGCATAAACCAGTATCTTCTACATAAATGTCTTGCATGAGTGATATGGATTACAACAGCATACATCTGGCAGCATTCATTGCATGCTTTTTTTTGAAGTTCAGAGACAATGAGATCTGATAGCTTGTTACTCAAATTTGAGATCTTTTAATTTTTATTTTTTGTAGTAAATATTTTATTCACTCTTAAACAGGATATATCAGAACCATACAAAGTGAAGTGTTGTCGGTGTCATTGGTACAATTTTACAATTTCACATGGTTCGTAGTTCACTCTTAAACAGGGTATATCAGACAACCATACAAAGGTGAGGTGGTCTCTTATTTACAATTTTGCATGGTATAAAATCACTTTCCACCACAATGATTAAGGCTTGATCAGCAAGCCAATTGAAGTGTTATGTTGCACTCTCTTAGGACTTTTTTCAGTCTTGGAATTTAGCACCTGCAAACACCTTATACTAGTTGTGCATTGAAGATTTATGCAAGCAATATATGTATCACCTACACGATCGGCTTCTATAAGCTTGATATGCTTAAATGGTTTTATGTCCAAACTTTAGGGCTTTGATGTGTTCATAGTTGTTTAAGCCAGCTTAGTGTTATTTTTATATATGCTGATATGATGGAACCTATACAGAAATGCGGTGCTTAATATTTAGAGCCAAATAATCACACTTGATGAGATAATTGGCGGAAAGATCCTTCAGAAAAGAACTGTTTGTTTTCATAAATATGCAGGATATCATGATGTAATGACTGGAGGTTGGTGGTCTACTAGCGGACTTGCCACTATCAAATCCAGATTACAGAAACGTCAGACCTGGAAGCCTGGGATGAGTGAGGCAGTGATATTTTTCAGAAATAGGACATATTTGCTTTTCTCTGCAAAATTGGTTGAACAAGAAATTCACATCACCATAGGAGGGACTATTTATCACACACAGTGCATTTACTATGTTATTTACTCTCGTGCTTGGAATTGAAGTTACATTAATACATAACTGTTAACTACTGACTATATGATTATTTTCCATTTTTGTGGACTGGTTCTAATTGATGAAAAAAATGAATCCCAGCTAAGTTTCTAGTGTTTTCTTTTTCTTTTTCTTTTTTTGTGAATGAGCAACATGCAGAGGCCATATAAGAGTCTATAATACTTCTTTATGGGTTGAATCTTCTTTAACTTCATCTGAAATCTGGCCTTGCAAATTGCCTTACCACTATTAATCAAAGCCAGATGACAGAAACATCAGACATGGAAGCCTAGAATAACTGAGGTAGTGTTATTTTCCCAAGATATGGCAGATTTGCTTCTCTTTACAAAATTTGAACAAGTGATTCACATTACTATAGGAGGGACTACTCATATCACCAGTGCATTTAATATGTTATTCACTTGTGCGAATTGATATTACATTAGCACATGATTGTTAACTACCACTTTGTATGATTATTTTACATTTTAATGGTAAATTATCCTTGGTTCTAATTGATGAAAAAGTGAACTTCCAGCTATAGTTTGTAGCGTGTGCGTGCACGTCTTTTTCTCCTCTCTGAATGAACAACATGCACTGGCCATGTGAGAGTCTAATATTTGACATTATGTGGGTTGAATCCTCTGAAATCTGGCCTTGCGAATGCTAAATGTTTCTTATTTAGTCAGCTTTGTGACGTCTTAAATTTAGATCTATCAATAACTCTGAAAGAGTTGCTTCAGATCTGTCTCTTATCCCAGAAGAAAATATTTTAAGATTGAAGCTACTGCTTGGAACAAAGTGCAAGGTAATACATGCAGCTGCAAAGGTAAACAGTTAACAGTATGACAGCCAAATTGGGTTTTCGCAAGCTCTTCTTCAGGATGGTGTGAAGGAAAATGCTTCGTTTCTCCTAAAACCTCCCAGAACTTGTTCATCTCACAGTCTTTTTTGGACCATTGGGAATAAAGTTTGACATTTTGGGCTCGTTTGGTTCGTGGAAAGCATTTTTCCTTCTAGAAATATGATTCTTGGAAAACAGATTTCTGAGAAGATGTCTGAAAAAGTACTTTTGGCATGTTTGATTGACAATAAAAAAATGATAGATTTTAAGAGTGCTTATGTTTAATTGATCATTCACTTTTCTAGAAAATTTATGGATAATTTCTATTTTATCCTTAATAAAAATTTGGTCTTTAATACCTCTTTAATTTTAAAAGGCTTTTTTTAAAAAAAATAAAAATAGAGTAATTTTCGGCTCACGGGAAAGTAACTTCCTCATGTTTCTTATGAGAAAAACTTTTCTATAAAACGTGGAAATCATATTTCCATGGAAATACAACTTTTCCGTCTCTCTTCTTTAAAAACTCCAACCAAACAAGAGGCATCTCATTACTTTTCTGTTGACCACACTTTTCTCCTTTCTTTTTCCGCGAACCAAACGAGCCCTTTGATCCCTAATAAACCACCGAGCCGCCATATTTGGTGCTAAAAAAATCACATTCACAACCCTTGCAGGATATTATCCAGTAAGCATAGCAGCATCCTAGTATGAAATATGAGCCCAGCTGAAAATGTTAGATCGATTGTTGTACATAAATGCTAGTTTGTTTGTTATGACTCGCTAACATATTCCTCTCTTAGTTATTAGGTAGGGTAATTCAATTAGAATCTTTTTCATGCACAATGTCATTGATCTGTGTTCCCTAATACATAAAGAAAATTCCAATCTGTAGGATTAACAAACATCAGAGTCTGTCTTTTGGAACCTCCGAGCTGGTTCCCTGTCGCTCATTGCCTTTCTGAAATGCTAACCATTCAACCGTATTATTAGCTTCCTGTGAACTTCATGATTTCTTTAATCTTTTTCCTCACTATGCGGTCAGCATCTGTAACTGTAGCTGCAAAAGTACACACTCCAAAATCTCCTATTTGGTGATCTCACCCTGGTTGGCATGACTAAATCTGACCCTGGATGGCATGGCTAAAGGCATATCAGGAATTCTGCATTCTTGAATGAGCTTAGATGGACTGCAAATTTATCAGGAAAGCAAATGGCAATTTTTCCTCTAGACTACATGGTTCTGGTTCAGCAATGTCCGGTGAGGACTACCACGTCGGAAAACTGGCCTCAAAATGTTTGGAACACCAGCTCAAGCTGCTGTGTAGGGTCTGGATTACGGCCAGACTGGGTCCGAGTCTAGCCAGCTCACCCTGTTTGGCATGACTAAATCTGACCCTGGATGGCATGGCTAAAGACATCAGGAACTGACATCTTATGCATTCTTGAATGGGTTTAGATGGATTGCACATTTATCAGCAAAGCAAATAGGATTTTTCCCCTAAACTACATGGTTCTGGTTCAGCTATGTCCAGTCAGGACTACCATGTCAGAAAACTGGCCTCAAAATGTTTGGAACACCAGCTCAAGCTGCTGTGTTGGGTCTGGATTATGGCCAGAATGGGTCCAGGTCTAGCCAGCTCACCCGTGCCTGTTTAACTCTTTGGTTGGCAATGGTGCTCTGCCTTGTAGATGGACATGCAGTACAACAGACAATCGATCAATGGCAGGTCGGTTTTATAGATCTGTACAATACAAGGAACTTTATGATTACATCTAGTTTAAAATGGAAAATTAGTAATAGCAAGTTCGGATATGCAGTGTAACTACCTTTTGAATGATATTATTTGGACCATTAGCTGTAAGTATAATGAATTCCAGTCTAGCTCTATATTTGATGATCCCTAATCTGAAATGAAGCATGCATTTGATTGTATCATGTATTTCTGGAGCACAGAGCTGGTTCTAATGGTTCTTGCTCTTGCTGACTACATGGCAAACTCATGGTCTGTCATGGATGAAGATGCTTGGTAGCTTGCTGGTTTGTTTAGAGAATATAGAAATAGAGAGTTTGGGAAAAATAAATAGCAACTAAATATTACACGGAGTCCATATTTTCAGGCACTGGTACGGTTGTACATCCACTGCCGGACTTGCCTCCTGCAGATATCAAATGGGAAGGAAAAATTAAGCAATATAGATAAAGGGTGCCAAAAATTGCAGAATGATCTTTTTGGAATGATGCGCTACTGAAGTGTGGCTTTACCTTGAAGAATGCTACATTTTTTGTAGAACAAACACTCCAAACCCAATGCCTAGAAAAGTTGCAATGGCAATGCCAAAAATGCCTGCAAGAATACCAGGAACTATTAAAGAACTCCAACCTTTGGAAGTTGCCATTCCACATGCTGTTGTAGGCCCCCCAACATTGGCATTTGAAGCTATGAGCAGCAACTTCTGCTGAAAGCCAAGCAACCTTCCAACTCCAAGAAGCACAGCAAGATGTACAGCGATTTGAACTAAAGCAAATGCAAAGATACCGGGTGTCGTGTTGATAACATTCCAAATGCTACCATTTGCTCCCACAACAGCAAAGAAAACCTATTCATGCATTCCAAAACAGGAAAAAACAGATTTTATAACACCTGGAAAAAATATATTGCATAAACACTAAATAACTCTATGATTCTTCAGCTGAAATTATAATTGCCTCCATTTGGAGAAAGCTAATGGCATTATATTTTATGTACTTAAAACTACCTTAGTTCATGCATGCAGTTTTATTTCTCCTAATCCTACACCTAAAAAAGAAGACAACGACCCTGCAGGCTGCTCAGAACCTGATGATGATGGCCTCATGTTAACTCTCTGGAAGAACATCTGCAGCCAGACCATTAAAAGAATGGCAATTGGCTTGAACTAAGTTATTGATCTCCTGTTCACAGTTATATCTGGAGCAGTAATTTAGATACCTTAACAAAAAATGATGACAAGGAGCTCAAAACAAATATCCCATGTAAAGAATCATATAGCAGGACAAATGCCAATAACAGAAAGAATCATGTCCTTAGGTATATGAAAAATATAACTTCTGTATGAAAGAACTTTTACCTGCATCAAAATTAAAGCCATAGCCTCACCAGCAGGAGCAAGGCTTCCAAATTGTGATGGAAATATAGTTGCCAAGGCCACAACAATTGCTGTTATGCATGGAAGATTCCCTCCTTGAATGCCCAACAATTTAGTAATGTAAGTGGCTGCTTTGCAGATTGCAAAGGATATAGCAATGGCCATTGCACTTTGTAAGACAGGTAACTTGTTTCCTGCTCTGAGTTCGGGATCAACTTGATCATCTGCCAAAGTTCGAAGACTTCAAAGATTTGAGACTACATGGTTTAGCTATCCAAATGGCATTACAGCCAGCATGAAGATATTCAAGTATATCCAACAATGGTTAAAAATATGAATTAAATCTAGCTTACAAAAAATTGATAGGTCATATGAGCTTTAACAAATACAATGTTCATAAGCAATGGTTTGGTTGAAACATGTTAATATGTGATATGTACATTCTTCGAGCATATAGGTATCAGAGCTTCTCCTGTCTGATATCACAACCTGAAATATTTCAGTTTTGGCTGTTTCACTTGCAAACAGCGGAGATTCTTGTTTCTCACTAATGGATCCAGGGATGCCTTCAGTTTAAGGCTTCAAATCATGTTGAAAGTTATGCATCTCATGCTTGTTCTTATTAAGTTCATTGTGCTATGAAATTACAAAATAATGAGTACTATGGTATTAGTGAGTTTAGGTAAAGCACATTTCTTATACATATCAGATCTTTCAACTTGATGACTCTTGTCATCATGCCCAACTACTCAAGCAAATTGGTTCTGAAGTATGTGAAGTAACAAAACATAAAACTGGTTGACATTTCATTGCATATTTGAATATATGTTGCATCAAACCCTATATGAATCAAAAGTATAACCACTGTTTTCAATAATGAAATGTTCTTTGTTTCCAAAAAAGAGGATTGGATCCTTCGCTCGAAAAAGAAAAATGATGGGACCCAATGGAATTTATACAGATTAGTCATGAATAATGAATTTTATTATAATTGTTCAAAAATCCTGAATTGTAGATTTTGTTTCTTCTTTAGTGGGATTATACATTTATTTCCATTTCTAGGTCTCATATTGGTAAACTTTAAAACTGTAAAAGTAACTAGAAGAAGAAAAGCATGGTAGGAATGGAATGCATATTTTTCCTTTAAAGAAAGTTAATTTCAAGCAATCAACAAATAATTAAACCTAAAGTGATCAAATGCTAAATCAATCATGATATTAAAACTGAGATTCATGTGCTTAGTTATATATCCAATAACGAAGGTGAAATAGTAGGATAGGACTTCAGCATTATCATCATTTCTTAGTAATATCAGCCTTCTATGTTGAAAAGTTGACATCGTATGGTAGATGTTTAAACTTAACGTTGATGGTGAATCCAGTACAGCATACTAATAAATTGTCAGTTGGTAGGAAGACAACTAGCTTTAATCACTGTTAGATCAATTTTAGAAGCAATATCAAGTAGTCCACATGTAAGTGACATTTATTCAGTCACTAAAATTTACTGAATAAGACTTTCATGTTTTATGCTGGATTAGCAACAATAAGAGCAAGAAAAAGAGCTATTCTATGCACGTTGAGTACTATCACAGAATTAAACAAGAGGAAGTTAACACACACACCTGTGGTAGATGTGGAAGTTTCTCGAGGTATTTTAGAAGCTAATGCAAAAAGAGATGTGAAATATATTGCACATATAACATTATCTGCAGCTAGCCCTGCAGCCAGTACTGATGGGGAAACACCAAGAGCCTCCGAAACAGCAACATAATTGACCGCTGAACTTTTTTAGAAATTAAAGACAACTGTTAGAAATAATAGGGAACTCAAAACTATCTACTTCTAGCAAATTCACCTCTTTTATTGGTACTGTAGAAATCATCAGCAATAAGGAATCAAGCTACCATCATTTGCATGTTTCTTATTTCATGCACCACTAAAGTTAAGAAGCATAAATAGAAGCTTTGACAAGGCACCCTGATTGGTATGCTAGGTTAAGCTGACACAAGTTTTACAGCAAGTACCCAACTATGGATTGGATCCTGAATACATCCAACACAGCTAAATATTGATGTGCAACTCCTCTTGCTAGTAAACACCTAAAAGCAACTTTTATTTGTTTCACTATGTAACATGGATATTCCTTAAACCTTTGTCACAGGGTAGGATTGTGTTGCAACTCCTCTTGCTAGTAAGTACATAGAAGCAACTTTTATTTGCTTCACTATGTAATGTGTAAATCCCTTTCACAAAAGCATAATCATAGAAGTAAAATTCTACAAAATTCTTTGATGATACCTCCACCAATATGCCTGCTCATCAGGGCTGCTGCAATCTTCCAACTATCTTGACCAAGAGATCGCATTGGCACCAGCAGATAGGCTACTACTGTGCCAATTGTGGTCGCGACTATCACACAAAAGATAAGACATCAATAAATATTGAATTCAAAGTATTAGAATTCAAAAAAGCAAAAAAAATACAAAAAAATGAGGAATGTGCAACAGAAATTTGTCAAATTGGCGGTCAAAATTCATGCAAGAATAGAAAATGTGCAAATTTATAATTGATGGCTCAATTATCTGATAGGATTTTAAGTTTTTCACAGAAAAATAAGATTGGAGAAAATTATCTTTAAAGTAATTAAAATCATGGTTGTGAATAGCAATGAGGATTAGGAAACATCATATGGCTCTATAGCAACTGAATCTTCGTACACACAAGTAACATCTTTTTCTTGAAACAAAACAACATGCATTCTTGAGACTATGAACTCACGGGTGCTTTTATGCAGGTAGTCACAATGCAAGTTCATGCAACGCCATCATGGCAGATAGTGATGGCTAAGGAGACCTAGCTTTTTCCACTGCACCAATAAATAAATCTTGCCACCCGTCTCGTATGTGGGCCTGTGGCCTCCACTAGCTAAAAGTGGGACTACAAAATTGAAACCTTCTTTGATGGCCCAATAGAGCATTATGAATCTTGTCTAGTTATTTTGGCTTCATCAAGAGGATAGCATTACTTGTCACGAGAGCTATGCATCTATCATGATGATCATTGTAATTCATGCTCCAATAATCATTGCGATCATTCATAGCTGCCCTCTCTATCATATGAACATGACGAGAAATTTTGACAATGACAAATCAAAGGCCATCCACATGAGACCTTCTAATGTTATGCAACATTCCAATATTATATATTGATCCAAGAGGATCACTAGACTCATATGGACCACTTTGGCTGCCACGAGTAGAGCTGGATAGAATTCAGGAGCAAGATCGGCCATATCAGAAAGCTGAGTCGCGAGCCAAACTTCTAAAGGCTATAACTTGGTCATATAATACCTGATTAAGATGATCTCTTATTTCGAAATCGAGTAACTTTTCGAGATCTACAACTTCAGACCAACCCCTAGAGGGTTGAAACGGGCCAAAACTCCATCTTTTAGGCCTCGAAATAGGTCATTAAAGCGAAAGTTTCTTTTCGGAAAAAACTTTGACCGAGCGTATCTCTCAATCCGTGAAGAATTAAGCAGAGCAACAAAAAAAAAGTCGATGTAGAAGTCAAGATGTACTTCCTGTAGGATTTTAGTTTTTTTTTTTCATGATTATTTTTGATAGTCATATTCATTTTAAGAGATCTAGTCCTATTTAAACTAGGAGAGAAATTTGATCCGAATTGTGAAAAGGAGGACTTCACTACTATTATAAATAAGGGATATGTACCTCGGTTTATGATGTGTGGATAATCAATAAAAGAAAAAGGAATGTAAATTCTTTGAAATTTTTCCACCTAAATTTTTTTGAAGATTCGAGTTAAGCGGGTTAAGAAAATTCTTCCTTCTCCCCGGCCGGATCATATATATCCTTCTTTAAGCCATTCTAGGCTTAAATTGATTGAAATTCATAGTTTGACTAGTTTGTTGGGATGTCTCCATACTCTATGCTAACTAATGAACCTACTAAGTTTAGCAACTCACAAACTTCTACGCAGTCTCTATTTTACAAAGTAAACTTCAGGCATGCTTTCATCTCCCAAGGCTCCACCATCGAAAATGGGTACGAATATCAATCTCATAGAAGATATATTCCCCCCTAGCTATTCTTATCAGGATTGCCACATCGCATCGGCCAGTACCAAACTGAAAATAGTGGTTAAAGCTAAAACTATAATTGGTTAGAGTTTTGACATCTGGAAACACATCAAGACACTATTTTGTAATTAGGAATTCCTCTTATACAAAGCAATAATCAAACAAGATAACATTTTTCTAGTAATACTCAATCAATCAGCAACCCTCATTAGACTCTATTTCCAAATAGAACGATCCACCAGCAACATCAAAGCATCATTGTAATACTAAGCCTCTTGTAGCCTTGGCCTAGTCCGCCAGAGCAAAAAGCTTGGTTCATCCCAATAACCAAAAAAAAGAAAAAGAAAAAGAAAATATGATTGGCCCTCTTTGTTCAGTCCTCTACCATTGGCCCCTAGCCTGATTCTGCCATCCACAATGGTCACCGACCCTGGCCTTCAACTAGGGTGGCAATTTATGATCCGACCCGTTAATCCGACCCACGAACGACATGCTTAAAGTAGGTTTGGATTTGACAAAAATGAGTTTGGATCATAAATGGGTCAACCCATCTAAACCTGTTTACTATACGAGTACCCAATATCCAATACAAATGGCGTACCGACACTCGATATGCCAAAAAAATTTCGTATCGTACCATACCGACACTGTGCCAGTATGGCACCGGTACAACGTCTGATACCGAGACGGCGAACCTTGCTAGCACTTATCAAACCCTACTGGATCTGGCCATCCTCGATTGTGGTGACCGTTAGACTCCACCTGATTTTCTAATCCTTGATCTATCTTGATTCGAGCATGAAGCCACACCTTAGTCATACCCCTAGTTGGATTATTCCTCTCACTTAACAGATTTGGTTTCTTTAGAATTTTTTATCTGTTGTACTTCTAAAATGTTGACTATAAAATTAATTAAATTTTCATGACCTTGAATAGATGTATCTGACTTGCTGGATTGAAGTATAGATTGGTAAACACCAAGGTATGTCATCTTGGTACCGAGCCTCGTACTGGAGCCACCCTGTCATTATGTCGGTATGCTCGGTATGGGGTTGGTTCGACGTACCGATACTCAGTATGCCCTCCGTATCATGTACAGAACTAAGCTGATACAGTACAGCATGCTCCGTACCATCCAGTTTGGTACGATATAGAAATAATCTTAAAAATATGTCGCTAATAGAGGTAAGTAACCTAACACTTCATAGTATTTTTTTTCAAAATTTATTAGAAGAAATGATCTTGAAAAATTATAATTAGTTTATTAAATTTGTTTATGATCTCTATTTCTATTTGATAAAATAGGTCAATCATGTATTGTTTTATTCTTGAAATAAGAATATAATATGTATTCGGTTATTGTTATAAATAAGTTATTTTTGAACATATGATCTGCTTTGAGAAATGGATTTGGAAATTTGCCTGGGCAGTTTGTGAAATTATTCTTATATATATGTATTCTCAACATGGCTAGATCTGATGCCACCAATAGGAATTATTTGTTGACATTGTTGACTTGTAATCTAAACAATTAGTTTCAACATCGAACTACTAGTGATTAGAATAGTGATATCTGTTGTTATCTGACACTTTGTGCACCTTGTATCTATTGTCTAATCCATGCCACTGGCTTACATGGACAAAGCTTAATGTTGGATCTAGTATCAGCTTTTAAAAAGCATACTCTTGAAAAGTAAAAAAAATATTATTCTTTGAATTTTGATATTGCCCAATCAATGATATGTTTGATTTACTATAGACTAGCATGCTTAGACCCAATCACCCAACTCTAAAGTGCTTTGTAACTTACTAGGCTGGTGTAACTCATTATTCTTTCTCTTTCTATTTTTCAGAATTGCTCAGGATAAAGGAGTGCGCTAAATCTCTTAGAGATATTCGTGATTATTTAGACTTCTTAGTTTGGTTTAGTTTAGTTTCATTTAGTGTTTTAGATTTTTATTTGGTTTAAATGATAGTAATTGTTTGGAACAATATGACTCATGTTAGTTTGGGATATTTTTTTATGAAAATGATTTGAGTGGATCTCTATTAAACAAATTTTCGAGGATTAAAAAATTTATTATTGCTCTGAAATTAATATGACTTGATCATATAGCAAGAGAAGAGCAGGATCAAAAACAAGAATTTTAATAGCCTAAAAGAATCAATCCAAAATACCAGATCCAACCAAGAATGCTAGGAGGAGAGTCCCGGTGGACCTGAGGACTCGGCGAAGATCGGCATTGAAGAGAAGCAAGGGGACGGCCATGGGGAGCAAGTACTCCAACACCACCTTATAGGCTGGAGCTTCGGAGGCGATGATTCCGGTGCTGCTCGCGGCCAATCCGACCAGAGTGCTCACCAGGGCCCCGCTCAGCGCGCTTCCGATCTTGGTCTTCTCCGACCTTCGGAGTCCAAGTGTCCAACCAAACACGACGGGTGAAGCCAAACATTATAACTTACAGGTAATTTTTCGAAGAAAATATAAAAGACGGCAAGGATTGAGGACAGGGAGGAGACCAGATGCCGAAGGCGCCGGTGGCGAAGAGGGCGGTCCAGGTGCCCCATTGGTCGTTGGGGGAGATGAGGGTGCCGGCGGAGAGGGCGGTCGCCGGACGGATCGGGGAGGTGGTGGTGAGAGGGGAGAGGAAGAAGTGGTGACGAGAAGAGAGAGAGGAGGAGGAGCGGTTCTGGGTAGTTGGGAGGTGAACCGGATCGGTAGCGGTTCGGCCGGGGATAGAGAGGGGCGGGGGGCATGGGCGAGGGAAGAGAAAGGAGGAGAGCGAGGAGGCCATGAGAGAGAGAAGACTGACTGCTGATGACCTTAAAGAGTTGAAAATTTGTACCCAAAAAAAAAGGAGGTGAAGAGATATAACTTTTACAACATAAACGAAATATTACATTTTTATTAGGAGTATTAATGCAAAAGGATAATATTATCTTTTTATTTTAAAATAATTGTTTAAGCACTATGGGTCAAAAAACTAATGGGAGAGATGTCATTGCAAAAATAAGATAATTTAAGAAAACAATGCGAATAGTGATTTTTAAAAAATAAATATATAATAATCATATTTTTGGAAACATATTATAGAAGAATTTTTTTAACTCCATCTAGAAAGGTACAAATATGAGTATTTCTAAATTTTTAATTTCTTATTGTTGTTGGCCCGTAAGTCCTAATTATTAATCTAGTACGTGGGAAGAGTTAAAAAGTTGTCTGTGCACTTTTTTTTACGTGTCACTACGCTTTGCACATTGCCTAAAAGGCCTCTCTCTTCCCCTCCCCCCTCTCTCTCTCTCTCTCTCTCTCTATTTGTATATATAATATATATTATATTAGTTACAATGCACGTGTGGTTGCATATAACTACTAGTAAAGATTAAAATAAATTTTAAAAGAATTTAGCATGATTAAATTCCGATACATCTTTCTTATAAAATTACTTGAAATTTATTTTATATATTACATTCTTAATCAAGATAAGTCTAAGTTTTGCTGCAATCAAAAGATTACTATGAATTTAAATTTCGGATATGGTTTCAAGAAGAATTTCTCTTTTGAACTTCTACTCAAAATCCAACAATCTTATAAACCTTTTTCTTCAATAGATATTTAGCATAGTTTATTCATTTAAACATTTATTAGAGAGATTTAATTAATTAGAGTTATTATACAAACTTAACTATGGAAAATTAAATCACTTTCTTTTTACTGATTAGCAAATCGGATTCTTTTTCCGCCCTCGACCAAAAATATTTTTTTGATCATTCTGCTCAACCAATGTCTCTCTTCTTCATGTATGGTACCATTGTCGTCCCACTCAGCATGTCTTCTTGTGGTCCTTCTTGGGTCGGGATGTAAGTTAAGAGATTGCTTCAAATCACATGCTGATGTGCCAATAATGAAGAAGTGTATAGTAATAATTGTGCATGGATATAGCTTATTAAAATAACTAAATGGAATAATCAGAACTTCCGCATAACAAGCAAAGCTTTCTGAGTTCAAACTTGGATAATGTGTATTCCCACAGATACATCAGGGTAAAAATCCGGTAATGGAACATATATACTAGGATACCTGCTGGGGTACATGAAGCATTAGTCTTGGATGATGAATTTTCAAACATTTCAAGCTGGAATAGCATACTACTGTATAGGTCTCTCTCTTTCTTTCCTGCGAAAAGGAAAAATTACAGTGCTCAAGAATTAGGTGCTTTCAGGATTTCGAAATTTATTTAAAATGGATGTCATGACTAGGTGATTTCAGAATTTAAGTGATTGCGGATGGCCAAAGAAAAAAGAAACTGTGATTCTAAGCTTAGCTGAGTTTATTATTAGGTCAAAGCCTAGGGATTGGCTAGATGGCTGATTGGGATTGTAGTTGTCAATACGCTACATCACAAGGAATTATCACTGAACAATAGCTATCAAGCTTATTTATTTTCAGTTACATGTTAAATTAGCATGAATAAGGGGGATGAGAACATTTACACACACTAACATTATGGCACATGAACATCACTTCATCATGGAAGCCCCTTGAAACCCCTATTCTAAGTCACCATTTGCACAGAAACCTGTAATTAAAGTGTGCAGATCCTCTGTAGATGATTTTAAAAGTGCATGCTGCATCAACCAGGACCCTGGCCGTGGAATGAAGACCAATCCACCACATGGCCAAGCACATGCCCATGGGAATAGAGGATGCGCATTTCATAACATCATGATCAACATCTCTTTCTCAAAGTATAGAAATTGATTTCAACAATTATCCTTATAGAAGTGAAAAAAGTTCATGTCGACAAGCTTCTCATCACCTACTCTTGTGACCTCATGTCATGCCGCCAAGAATACGAGCTTGTATGTAGCAGGCACCACAATCCATGCCAACACAAAATCCGTATCATGATGATTGGAAAGGAAAAGTTGTTAATCTGAAACAATATGATGCAGCATAGTTGGATTATATCTCATGTTTTCACATAGATATATAAGAATTATACAAGGCATATCCCTAGAACAAAGGGGCAAAAAACAAAAAATAGAACCCTCAAAAAAGAAAATTAAGCACCGTAATCTTTGCAATCATTCATATGGAATTGCTGAATTGGAGCATCTAGGAGTCACTAATGCTAATTTTAAAAAAATCAGAATCAAGAGATTAGTTTCATGTTCTTCAGCATTGTGGTAAGAAGAGGTAGCTTTCCAGGAGCCCTATGCTTGTAATCCTGCAACAGAGCCTCCGCAGCTAGGGATTGCAGCTCAGAGCTTTCTTTCTCTTCTTTGTTCCGTCCCTTGATCAGCTGATTGATGGCAACACTACACTGAAGAAATTAAGAATATATTAGTGATCATGATGGTGAGCAACAAAATCAAAATATCCAGGATATCTTACCAAGCATACACCATAGAGAGCTCTGGTGTTCTTGCCTCCAGTTAAGTTGACGGTGGCACAATAGTACTTTTTGGCTGCCTGAAGATTTTCCAAACCACCCATAGAATAAAGTACCTAATGATAAACGAATTCCCAGCATGAAGGGTTAATCCAACAAAATAGCATACCTTTTATACATGCTGTAAATATATTATCATCAATTGAGAAAATAAGCAAGAAATAACGAAGACAAGTGGGGATAGAACAATGTCAATTTAAGTCAGAAACCCATCCCCCAATTATAAAAAGATCTAATATTATATTACATATATATATATATATATATATATATATATATATATATATAGAGAGAGAGAGAGAGAGAGAGAGAGAGAGAGAGAGAGAGAAGGAAATCCATCCATGAACCTGTTTTAGTCATCTTGCTTGCTAGATTATAGCTGTTATAAGCATGTGGATGAACTAGTGTTTGTAGGTATTAATCCAAATGTTAATAGGCAAAGGAAGCAATCTCCATTAAGCAAAAAATTTATCATCGCCTTTCACGATTGTTGTAAGATATAACCGCCCAGACCTAAAGCAAATAACGAAGGACCCAATATTCCGCTGCAGCTGTGACAGACTAGCAAAAAGGAGGTGCTTTATGTTGATACACAAGTACAATGTCTTCTGCTCAGCCAAGGTCAAATTCACTGCGTGCAGCTAAGCATTTCTTTTTTCCTTTTTTTTTCCTACCAAGTCCCACCTGCCTGAAGGAGTTAAACCCTGGTATTTTACTGGCATAAAGCTCAGGTCCGAAATACTTGAAGAGTTGACACCACTCAAGAGTCTTTGCTTCCAAGCAAGGGGTTGCCACTGTTTGGAGTTAAAGCAACTGACAAAGGATCCAATCTTCCACTGCAGCTGTCAGACTAGAAAAAAGGGGGTGTTTCATGTTGATACATAAGTACAATGTCTTCTGCTTAGCCAATGTCAAATTCAACATGTGCAGCTGAGCATTTTTTTCCCTTTTTTTCTAAATAGATCAGGAGGGAAGTCCCACCTTCCCCGAAGGATTTAAATCCTGGTTATTTCCTAAAATAACACTCAGGGCCAAAATACTCGAGGGTGAACACCACTCAAGACTTGAAGGTTTGTGACCACTCAGCCACTGCTCTGTTCACACCAACTGCTAATAAAAGCTGAGCTATGACCGTAATATTCTGAACCATAACCAACACCTTCCAACATCTACGTGAGGCTGACAATTAACTGCTTTCAACCTATATCAGCTCTCTATGAAATGCTCTTGAGCTTTTCTTGCAGATTCAACTTTGGGCAAGAAAGGGCCTAGAGTACACCCTAGAATACCAAATATCCAGGCAGCATCATATTTTAAAAGAAGTCATGTATATCCATGAAGCATTCTTGAAGTTCAAGAAAAGGTGGGTGATGGTATGCACATCATATCTAGAATCTATATAGCAAGAAAAGGCGGGTGATGGCATGCACATTATATCTACAATGTGTATAGAGGGATATGAAATGCATTTGTGCTTATCTTGTGAATTCAACTTTGGTCAAAAAAAGGCCTTGCAGACAACCTAGAACACTGAATATCCAGGCAACATCATATTCTAAAAGAAGTCATGCATATGCATGAAGCATTCTTGAAGTTCAAGAAAAGGTGGGTGATGGTATGGTATGCACATCATATGTACAATGTGTATGGCAAGAAAAGGTGGGTGATGGCATGCTTATCATATCCACAATATGCATAGAGGGAAGAAGAAGAGTAAAATTTTTCCAACAAATGAAGTAGAAGAGAAATTAGAAAAAAATTGTTGCAACATAAAAGAAAAAAAGAAAAAAAAAATCCTTCCCTCCGTCAACAAGATGGGTCATCATCTTGTTAGCAGCAAACATGAGTAAGATGAATCATGTTTATTATGAATTTCACTAATATTACAATTTACCAGTATAATTCTTTTTTCTATTACTTCAGACTATTTCATTTTCGATAAACAAGAGGAATTATCCACCTTAAAGGCCCAATTGACAAATCTTGCTCCACACCCACTTGGCCACTTCTCTAAATGTATGAAGTTATGGATGAGAGTCATAAAACAAATAAAACAAAAAATATATTGACCATTCTAGAACTAATTTGGCTTCATGACAGGAAGATCCATTATCAAGGTCATTCCTTGAACAACTTGTAGCATATGACACCTGATACATGCAAGGCTCTCCTAAACATTCATGCTATGGTTACTACTTCGTTGGAATATTATATGACTGAATGAGCCTGGAAAGAACTTCCCTACCTACAAATATATATATATATATGTGTGTGTGTGTGTGTGTATTGTTTTACACATAGTCAAACTTCACTTCCTCTGTTCACTTTTCCCCTCTTTTGGCAGATGGTAAGGTTTTGAATTTTTCTTCCCTTTTCTTTTGTAAGCATGGATATGTTTGTTGTATATGTCTTTTCAATTTTACAGTTAATTTAAATGAGGCATAACCACCATCACCCCCCCCCCCAAACCAAATCCAAGCCAGAAGAAGAAGAAGAAGATGAAACCCCGAAATTTTGAACGATAGGGCAAGGGCGAAATAAGAAAACAATAGTAGTTGCATGATGCAATCATTTCTTCAACAATGGTATAAAAACTGTAAGAATATTAGACAATGATAATAGAAAGCCACTTGCCTCTGCGTAAGCTAGATGATAAAAAGGAACTGTTGGTTGAGATAGTATTAGCTCCTCATAACAAAAGGCTGCTTGCTTGTACCTGATTAGGGAGAGAGAGTTTAGTAAAATATAGAACAAGTAAGACATTGCATTAACAATCAAAATGCCTCACATTTGTAGGGATACATAAATTTCAGCAAGTTCTCTCCAAGCATCATGATCTGCCATAAATCTGCGAAAAGATCCAAAGACTTCAGTAACCTATGCATAGTGCAAATAGTTTCACCATGAATTACAAAAAGATTCAGAATACTTGTAGACTAGACATAAACTGATCCTTACATTTCAAGGTACTTATTTAGAAAATCAACAGCAGCTGAGATATTTCCTTGTGCCTTTGCCATCGCAACCTTCCTCTTATGGATTAGCTGCAAGAGGAAAATTTAGAGGTTTCATATATTGTAGTTTTAATAATTAAAAAGATCAAAGTAAAGCATATGTAACAGGAGATGGGAAAATGTACTGGAAAATAGAAGACAACAATCCAACAAGTTGAGCTTCTTTTTCTTAATTGTGTTTAGACGTTACATCCACTAAGGACTCTTTGTTAAAGCAAGCACTTTCAATTTTCTACATGCAAAACAAACTATAATTCATGGTTGCATTTTTTACATACATTTACAGGCAACCAACTAATGTTAACATTCCAACTCTTTATTTGGGCTTAGGACCACCATCAGCTCTGATGCCTGGATAAAATAATAATAAAACAGGAAAATTAACTTACCTGATCAAGTGGATTATCCTCTAGAAGACATGCATATGCTTTTTCTGCATCAGCCCATGCTCCCTTCGCTTCAAGTAGCATTGCTTCTAATCTGCCTGAAAATTATTGCAAAGAAAGGCCAGAAGCAGCTGAGCATGAAACGAATATAACCCTATGCATAAATACGTCTATCATGTATGGTGCAGTATTTCATTATCTTCAAGCCAGTTGCAGGTAGGATAAAGCAATCCAATGTTTTTAGTATGAGCTGCAACAGCAAAATACTAGACAGTGAAATTTACAATCAGTAAGTATATGTTCCATTTAAAGATTCTTTAACTTTATTGAGACCTTATATTTTATTTATATGTACATGTATGTATCCTGCACATAAATAAGTATACCATGTATGGTCCAGTATTTTATTATCTTCATTCCCGTTGGAGATAGGATAAAGCAATCTAATGTTTTTTGTATAACCTGCAATACCAAAATACTAGACAGTTAACAGAAAGTTAATGTTTTATTTAAAGATTCTTCAACTTTATTGCTCTTAAATTTTATGTATTTATATATACATATGCATGCCTATATAGCAGAGAAAACAGTCCATCTGTTAGTGATTTATAGAACATTCATTATGATCTAATAACATTTATCCGAAGATTCAACTGCAAAGTAGTAAAAGATTGATTCTTTCTGGATCTTTATCTGGTCTGCCAGAGTATTTCTACCGGTTGACATATCTTCTTACGGTGTTTCCATATGTTGCTGCAGGGTTCTCTTAAAATTTGGTGACAATTTTCACAATATTGACATGAAGTCTGTAGCTAAAAGATTGTTCTTATCTTTCAAATATATTTTAAAGAGAGTACATGATCGACATAAAGACTAACCAATTGAGAGTGCAATACACAGTTTATGCAGGTGAAATATAAGAACACTAAGCCACAAAACCCTGTAAAAAAGGGTCAGTACTATTTACAGCAATAGTCTAACAGTATAAGCCAAGGTTAGCCATCCCCATACCGGTACCAAACTGAGACTCGATACAAGGGGTGTACCAAATTTAGGCATATGCCGAACCAACCCTTGGGTGTATCAACATTGTACTAGCATGGTACCGGTACAAAGGTGTGACACCGAGATTGTGAACCTCGAGCAAATAACATCATAAGAAAAGAGCAAGCTAGAAAAGACTCATCAAGATTCAAAGTTGTTTAGGAACTTTGGATAAATGTTAGCCAGCAGTTCAATCATCATGGAACCACAAAAAGAATAAGAGGGACCCTAATCCCTTTAACCTCTCTTATTCCTACAATATCTAACATATTGTAGAAGAGATTAAAAGTTTTTAACCTCCATCAACTCATCCTATCTTTAAAATAACTTAAGATCTGAAAATACCTTCATTTTTCCCATGTATCTGAAAATCCAACATAGGGCCTATATATAATAGGAACAATTAGGTCATCAAAGAAGTTAAACTAGGTAGGTTAGAGTATGGATATATTAATAAGATTTTCAAATATTTATTACTTTATGAGATATATAGGCCCATTGGTCTTCGCCATGTATGTAGACATGATGAGATACATATTTAGCTATATTTTGTAAATCACATACACAACAATGTGGGGTCTACCAAGGTCTATCAGCTCAACCCCCTTGTATAAAGAGAAAAAGAAAATATGCAAGTTCCATTCGACAATTCTTATCTAGTGGCTATACTCAATCAAGGATATCTATTTTATGACTCTATATAACTTAAGTTGAATGCTCTGGCAAAACTAGCATATACCATTGGCTAATACAACAGTACTTACCAACCCTCAGACTGCCTGTAAATTTCTTTGAGAGGGTAGCAATACAATCCTGCAAAACAATAGTTACAAGTATATCATGTACACTAAATTAGGAGAATAACATAAAGAAGAATAACATAAAAAATGGTTTGATAATTGGACCGTAGAAAATCTGACAGTATAGTTGAAACTTCAACAATAAAGATGCCAAATTTATTGGAGGAATACATGTTCCTATCAAGTCCTTACAAAAACAGCCAATGAACTGTGGAAGATTTTCCACGGCAAGGTATCAAACGAGTCAAAAAAAATTAAAAAAAAGCAAGCTGATTGATCATTAACATCCTGCTCGTTCTTCTATATACCTTCTTAGACATGTTTCCTCGTGAGAAAAGGCTTAGATGACGGTGATAAGACTGATCATATAAAGTGACTTCGTAAAAAAACAGAAAAAAAATCATGCATGAGTATAGTTTTGAACCAATCCGGTAATAATTACACATTATATATATGCTTTATAAAACCAACACATGGTTGCTCCATACCAACATTGTCTACCACTTCAGTGAAGTTATTATGGGCTCAAACATGTTCCAAAAGCATAATTTCAGCATTTTAGCCAACTCATTCTGGATGCTGGTTTATCTAACAGTTATCATGAGTACACTCTCTTCACATGACACTTCTCTGCTATCAACATGGTTTCACCACTCAATGTTGTAGATATAATTCTTGTTGGTGGAGGTACTTCCTCCTTTGACTATCTAAAGCAACCGTCCATCAAATTTGCAACAAAGTGTTCAGGCTTTCTTCATTATATTTGGAGCTCAAAGCTGCCTTTTTCCCCAAGGGGGTACAAGGTCCAGCCATCTAATAAAGGTACATCTCCAATCTAATTAGTTCTGCATGCTAGAATGATATTCACATTGCTAATGCATTAATGAGCTTTAGTCAATTAACAGTGAGCTGTTCATGGTACCACCAGATTAACTCTGGTGTCTTGTATTTGACCATATTCCAAATGGAAATAATGTGATTAGTGCTAATGGTGAGTCAGTTGTCAGTATGCCTCACTCCCATCACTATTTCAGCCCCTTGAAACATTCTGTGATATACTTGTGACATTAATTACTCCTTTCCCTGCTTTTACCTCATGTTTAGGGCCTCACCAATGCTAATCAAGACAGGAATCTTGATGATCAGAATTCTACAACTAGCTATTATTGGCAAGCCTGCTCATCATTAACATTGAAAACTTCACCATGGCCCAGAGTGGAACAAAGGTTTTCTCGCCTCAGTTTCACTAACATGTCTGTCAGAAACTAGCACATATTGTTATCGTCAAGGTATTATTTAGACTGCTAGGTGTTGATATTCATTTCCACCACAACCTACACATCTATCTACCTGCTCTTCCATATTCTTACATTCAGCCCATTGACAAGCCTACAAATTCCTTTGCAGAGAATCATAATACCATGTACTGACACAGCCATATAGTTTAGTTTTATATATTTATATCCAAGCCTATGTAGAGACGAAGGGATCACCAAGATCATCTAGATGGATCAAACCAAGTATAATATGTCTCGGGCTATTACATATTAAAAAATCAAAACAAGGTGAATGACTTAATTTTGCTTATGAAAAAACCCAGGAAAGACAAATGAGCCTTGTTGACAACAAATCCTCCGATAGATTCAATTACAATTTTAAAATATAAATACTTAATATTAATATAACAACACTTACAAGTAACTTTTGGTTGAGCTTTTCCAATTTTGAGAAGATAAGAACATGAGAATTTGTAATTGGCAGTGTTGGGAGCATTAATTCAGTAAGATAACTAAAGCACCATATGAACAGACATTATCACAGTTCATGCGGGAAAAGGGAAAAAATCACTGAACAGACCATATAAAAATGTTCTCACTTATGATGTTTGCATAAAAAGAAAGAAAGAATAACTTCAAAGGAAAACTCAAAAAGAACAAAATAAATTTAGGATAAAGGCGCCACCTTTGCAACATCTAGTCGCTGGCAATCCATAGCAGCAATAGCCACCTGCTCATAAAGAGTCCATTCTGCATTAATAGACAGACTATTCTGAGTTTCTAATCATCTCTGCCTGAAAAGAGGCTAAAAAATTAAGTGTCGTAATCATATGGAAATAACCAAATCATACATGTTATCTGCATGTACATACTGAAGTACATGCATATGTGTGTATATATGTAATATGCCTAAAAGACAAGAATGAAAATGAAATGCTTACAATTATGGCTAAACTGTGAAAAGGCTCATCTTTTCAAATGAAATAAATTTGCAGCTTGCACATTTGTTTCCAAACTAAACATTAGTAACCAATTTGGCAACCATATTTTAAGTAAAAAAGAAGTTGCATATTGAATTGCTGCCATGACAATGATTTTGTTTATAAAATGGCAGGATCAACATAATGAGGGAGTCAAGCATGATTTATCTGCATAATAGAGGTAATCACAGGCCTACCAAAGATATGTCAAATAAAATAATGTTAAAACAACTCCTCTGACCACAACCACAGCCATCAAGACATCTACTTACTAGAATAATAATTTCATTTACCCATTCAAACCTATCGAGCATTTTTAGCATGTCCAATCCCTTTTGCAATGTCCATCCAGATTTTTTTCATGGCTCCTACTCAACCATTATCCAATCTTCTATCACCCTCCTTATCAAAGTCATTTCCCACAAATTTTACATGCACATACAACCATAATAAATTCATAGAAACAACCTTTCTACATGCAAGGTAAGGTGTGTACACCTGACCCTCCCCAGATCTCATAGTGGTCAGAGCCTCGTATACTGGGCTGCCCTTATATATAATCATAAATTCTTCATTACCACCAGAACTATGCCAAGATTTTCTTCGATCTACATATTTTAAGTCTATTTTCCTACCCATGCCACGTACATCCAAGCATGGCCATCTCTGCACTGCTTTATGGATAAAACTTGGCTAAAAAAACTATCGATTAAACCTAGAGGTTACACATCAAATGGAAGATCTTTTTGGTTCCATAAGACCTAATTCTCTGAGTTTGCTGAAACTCTCTAAGGAAATAACAACCGGTCCAGGAGGACAAGATCTTGAAAATATTTAAGAACACTAGAATCTCATATGCTATATTCTCCAAAGTCCAAATCTTTAACATTGCTGAGTTGATTCCCTCCATTTATGCATCAGAGATATACATCTTGTACAAACTCCTTAACCAATTGCTATAATCCGATGCCAATTTGAGCAAAGACATCTTATTCACTTCTTTTAGTTGGCCAACCTAGTCTACAATATCTTTTTACCTAGATTTTGACATCTATATCAGAGGTCTCAGTTGCCCTAAGACTTTTCCAAAGTTCCACTTGAAAGGTCCAATGACAATGCAACTAGCAGCAGACCTCTTCTCACAATGTTTCTGATAATATTTCCTTCTTCCAAGTTTGCCAATAGAATATTCAGCCATCTCACTGAAATACAGTTTAATAGCTCCTTCATGTGCTTCCATTTAACTTAAATAGCATCCATGCAATCCAATGACTTCACCTTGTTCCATGCCATCCCATGACTTCACCTTAATGTTCCAATTGCCCCACACAGTCTTCTCCATGTTCGCCAATGGATATCCTCTCATGAATTAAAAATAATCAATTGTCACCTCCAGCACAAATTAGCCACCTTCCTCATATTTGTCAGTCTCCTCATGAAGATGGTTTCTTTCCTAATTAGTCAAAAGCCACATGCTTCTTCAACAGCGCTGACACTTCTAGTACTTGTTGTTGTCTCCTAGTGCAATGTAAACATCTTGCTGTTTGCATATAGCAAAATGAATTCATTAGTATAATCCGTGGTCCACTCCACTGATATAAAAAGGTGAATTTAGGTTCCAAAAACAATGGATAAGTGCAACTCGGGCTCAAGCCATAATGCCCCACCTAGTTAACAATCGACTAGTGGGTAATTCTTTAAAACCATAGGAGCTTCCCTTGCAAAAGTCATATGGACTATAAAACCAATTTTTGAATCCATATAATGTAATGACAAAGAAAAAGAGACAATTAGAGGATTTAAATGACATGAATGGCCAACCATCTCTATGGAGATGCTATGCCCCATTCTCATTTTATATTTTCTCTGTTCACCCATATAAAATAGTTTGAAAAGTAGTTAGTCGGGAACCTACAAAGTGCAATCTAATTAAGGGCTTGTTTCGCTATTCCGACAGGATTGGGCTGAAAATCCTATAGGAATAGCCAAACATATGTAGGAATTATAGATTGGGTTGTCCATTTAAGCATGGCCCTATATCGGCCAGACTCCACCCAGCCCAAATCTTGTGGGAAGAAAAAAGAAAAAATACCTCAATAGGTCATATGTTTCATCCTGCAGTCCAGAAGCTGAGATCTGAGCTGGGTTTGGATAGGCTCTTAGAAAATACAAGCTAAATAGGTCAACAGGCCCGATTCCTACAGGATTTTCAGCCCAATCCTGTAGAAATATCCAAATAGACCCTAAAGGTGCATATGTCCTCATGAAGACTTCTTAAAAGATGAGCGCCAAATCCCATTAAGAATTCCCTTGTCAAAGAGTCCAGTTTAAGATCCCATTGGAAGGTCCCATTGCCATCAACTTACTTGCTCTTCTTGTAGGCATCGATTAAAGTATCAACCCATGCCAATTAGTGTCATAGGGCACCATAGAATGCTAATTCCTGTGTTGTGCCAGCATATTTGTGTTGTTCAATATATGTTTGTGCCATTTCATGTGCTATGCTACATTTACCAGCAGAAACTCAGTTTCATTGTTATGAGACATGTCAAATGATTGGGCACATAAGTAGTACAACATGGTATGTATAACATTGCCCAATGCCAATCTGGGGCCAGCAAGGGTGTGGCATGTAGTACTTTACTTCTCGCCAATATAGGGTTTCCCTTCCTTCAAAACCTCTCCATGTGTGCACTTCAAAGCATGTTCCTAAGGTGTAATTGCCGTCTTCTCACTTCCTCCTTTATGACTAATATACCGCACACTAAAATCTTTAGAATTAATCAGAAGATGGAAAAAAATAAAACCAAAGGATATTTAAGGAAAGTTTATTATAATCATGAAGCGGTCTAGGAAGCATCACATAACAGATGGTTATTAATGCTTATGATCTTGATATTGGAGTCATCATTGACATCATCACAAATATCACTAGAAACAATGAACAACTAGACATTTTGAGTTACAGGTGTGTAAATTGAGGGCGTTTAACTAAAAGAGTTACAAGGGAACACTGGGTGAGGATAAAGGGGCTCGGATGTTTGTAATAATAGAACATAAAACATGACTTAAAGTTACCCTCTAAACACTGCTGGGACTTCATCATCAGTAGCATTTTGTCAACTCTGTTTTGTTTCAAAAACTTATATGCACTAATCAAACATCAAAGGTTTCCCC